>NC_069001.1:2625519-2628019 GCF_001194135.2 Octopus bimaculoides
ACACACACACACACACAGAGGCATGCACACACACACACACACAGAGGCATGCACACACACACACACACACACAGAGGCATGCACACACACACACACAGAGGTATGCACTAACACAAAAAGAATCCCATGAGAAAAATCAAACAAGGGTGTGTAGGAATCCCAACATTTCATTAGGAGACCCACCCATTCCCTTGTCACCAGGGACCCCAAATTACCTACTTAGATGGAACAAAGGCAACCCTTGAAATACACAAACAGCCCCTGCCTGCCTGTCACCCCCACACCCATCCACTTATAACAGGTGCTGTTAATTATAATCAACACTTAACAGGCAACATAACTGGACCCCTAAGTAGTTTATTGACAAACAAGGAACACAAGGGAACCCTTAAGTACTCTATTGGCAAACAGGGTACAAACCCTCTTCTGACCCTAAACACAACTAGTTAAATATTTCATCAGAGACCAGACACTTTTGCATTTTTTTTTTTTGACACTAAGTGGTGGTGGGGTGGTGGGAGCAGGTAGAGAGTTGTGTTCAATGAAGTATGACCTCAGGTGTTAAGGACAGTGTCCATCCAAACAGTGCACAACTCTTGGTTGGAATGACTTTTATTTATTCTGGTATTACAACAACAACAACAACAATAATAATCCTTTATATTATAGACACAAAGCCTGAAATCTTAATGGGAAGGAGGGGGAGGAAGGGACACAATAGATAATGTAGTCTTGGGTTCCATGAGCATAGAAAAAAACAGGATGGTCACAACAGCTGGAATGTCTTTTGATTATAGGTCTGCTTCACCAGGACAAACCTGTCAAAAACAATAACCAATGCTCTGTTACTATCAGCAGATCAACTCTCCCAGAATAAAACGTGTGTGTGTGTTCATGTGTATAAATACACACATACCTATATATCTAAATATACACCCATACATGTGTGTGTGTATATATATATATATATATATATATATATATATATATATACACACACAGACGCATACACATATATGTACATATTCAAATACAAACATATTTACATAAACATCTAAATACACACCCATACACGTATGCGTGTGTATATGTATACACACACACACATATTTTCACACAGTCTAATACACACGCACACACATATATACACACACATATATACATACACATTTATATAATATATATACTATAATCTACCCTTTACACAAGCTCATACATATGCTCACACGCTTGTGTGTATATATATTGTTTGTGTGTGTGTGTGTGTATCTATGCATGTTAATCTTGGCCTTTACCATTCTGCTCTCTATCTCTCTTCCTCTCTCTCTCTCTCTCAAGCAGCAACCTTACTGTTTCCCACCATAACACAATCCAAACTCATTTATAAACAGTAGACAGGGCAGAGGGTGGAGGTGGTGGTGAAATGGCAGACATACAAATTGATTAGAAAACTAACAGAACAGTTAGATGGGAGCATTTGTTTGTGTGTGTGTGTGTGTGTGTGTGTGTGTGTGTGTGTGAGTGCGCACGTGAGAGTGAGTGCATTCCTCTATGTATATATGTGTGTGTGTGGTTGTAATTGCAACTGTGTGTACATTCCTGGGTGTGTATGTAATCTCCTCTATTTATGTGCATGCATGTGTATATGCATAGTTGTGTGTGTGTGTGTGTGTGTGTGTGGTGTGTGTGTGAGCATGTGTGTGTGTCCATATTTATGTATATAGGTCTTTGTATTCTTCTGTTTGCTGGTCTGATCACAACTGTATGCATAGGAGCATGCGTATGTATACTATCCCTTAGTGGGTTGAACCCCCAACCCCTAACTCTCACGTTATATATATATATATATATAGGCATTCGTGCGTATATGTTGTTGTGTTCTGCTATGTACGAACATGTATGTAGATGCATATTCCTCTGGGTGTGTATGCGCATATGTATATAGGTGTCTGTAACCTTTTGTGTGCTGGTGTGGCCACAACTGTATGCATAGGTGCAGACAGATGCATGCCCTGGCATTCTTGTGTATGCCGGTGGCACGTAAAAAGCACCCTTTGAGCTTTGGGGCCCATGGAGGCAATGACAATATATTGTGCTTGAGACAACCTGTCAAGCCAAGTGAGATTGTAGTAGTGGTCGATGCCGGTGGCACATAAAACAGCACCCTTTGAACTTTGGGCCCCATGGAAGCAGTGACAAGTGACCGAGACCTCTGGCAATATACCATGCTGGAGAAGATCAGTCAAGCCAAGTGAGATTGTAGTCATGGCCGATGCTGGTGCTTTGTAATTGGCACTCGTGCCAGTGGCACATACATAGCATCTACTTACACTCTCGGAGTGGTGGGCATGAGGAAGGGCATCCAGCTGTAGAAGCCTTGCCAGATCAGACTGGAACTTGGTGCAACTCCCCGGCTTACCAGTTTCCAGTCAAATCGTCCAACCCATGCCAGCATGGAAAATGGACTTTAAATGACGATGATGATGATGATGATGATGAT
>NC_069001.1:2629498-2637034 GCF_001194135.2 Octopus bimaculoides
GTGTTCATAGACAACCACAGGTAGACAAAATAGTTGGTTGACCTTTGACCATTGTGGTGGTTAGAATTACACTGAAATTAACCTCATAATGATAATATCTGTGTTTGTTTGTGTAGATAAAAGCCTAAATATCCAGCTGCTGCCACCATCACCACCATCATCTTTTTTAACCTCTACTTTTCCAGGTTAGCATGGTTCAGCGGAAATCCATCAAAGCAAATTGTCTAGGGCTGAATACTTTTCCTGTTGAATATTCTTCTCTTTCACCTTTCCCCACCCACCAAACAAGGTAATATTTCTTCTAGTGCTTTGCACATAAACAGCACAACAGCCAGACATGTTTTCACTGAAGATTGCAGAACAAAACAAAACAAAACAAAAAACACCACCATTTGTATGGCAGTGGCATTTATCTACAATTACTACATGATGTTAAGTTACAGAGTCAATCACATACACACAGACAAATACATACAACATGAATATCATCTTCACTTTAATGACCACCTCTCCATGCGTACAGGAGTCAGATGGAGTTTATTGACGTGGATTTCCTACAACTGGATGCCCTTTCTGTTGCCAAACCTCACCTGTTTCCAAGCAAGGTAATATTTCTCCGTGGCCAGACATTTTCACAGAAGACTGCAATAAACGCAAAGACACACACACACACATCTACAACAGGCTTCTTTCAGCTTTTGTCTACCAAATTCAACTCACAATGCTTTGGTCGGCCCAGGACCATAGTAAAGGTGCCATGCAGTGGGACTGAACCTAGAACCATGAAGTTGGGAAGCAAACTTTTTACCACACAACGACACCTGCACCTTTTTATTTATTTATTTATTTATTAAATAAAGAGGCCTATGTGGGGTACAAGTTCTGTGGAGCTTGGGTGTTTGGAGTGGGGGTGTCTCCTCAAAGGATCAAATGTTTAAACATTAAATAGTTAATTGCTTTCACATACATGCAGGTGCATATACCTGTATACGAGCGAATTCAAATTTAAATTTGAAAGCTACATATGCATGTGTATGCTTGTAAACATGTGTGCAAGTAAGCTTGTGAATGAATGTGTGCATATGTGTGTGTGTGTGTGTGAATGTATATTCATTCTTCATGAAATTAAATCTATTCAAGTGTATGTCACCCCACCAACTGCCAGGCGATCCCCCCACCACCACCACTGCCCCCACCCCATACACACGTGCATGCACAGATGTAAACAAAACACAAGCCAACATGAGTGGGAAGGGTGTGTGTGTGTGTGTGTGTGTGTGTGTGTGTGTGCAGGCATGCATGACTACACACAGGTATAAACAAAGCCCAACCCAACACACACTTATGCACACAAACACATCCACTTAGTGTCACATCCAAATAACCATAAACACACACACACACACACACACACACACAATCAATCCACACATACAAAGAGAAATACTTTTTAACCCCCACCCCACACACACACACCTGCATGCACACAGAAAGCAATGAAACAGGGCCAACGAGTGGGGGTGGGGTGGGCGGAGTAGTTGTAAATGAAGGAGTCAGTCATTGTAGACAGAGAAAACAACAAGAACCCAAGTCTTCCTCCAATACACAATGAGGGGGTTGAAAGGGTAACTCAATAGTTGAGGGAGGAGCAGGGATATGCATGGTGAACTGACCAACTGGAGCAGAAGAAGACGGCCAACCATAAACAAGCTACAAGCAATTATTAGGTGGTTGTCCAATGTGCTACAAGTAGCAGTCAAAGCTCCCTTAAACACATTGGGCAACCACCTAATAATGGGTTCCATACCCAAGAACAAACAGCGTGGTTTAGCCACAACTCACTGACATGATTGCAGAAGTGTTGCTGCAGAGAACGGTCAATGACACTCGCAACAGCCATCCCACCTCTTGGGACTCGTTTATTAGACAGGCCACAGTTATCTTATTATTATGGCCAGGTTAAGGCAGCAAGCTGGCAAAAACATTAGCAAACCAAGGGAAATGCTTAGCAGTGTTTCATCTGTCTTTACATTCTGAGTTCAAATTCTGCCAATCGGAATCAATCAGACGGATCGCTGCACCAACTAAGAACGGCTATGCACCACCACCCACCGAATCGAGAAAGAGCTATCGATCTGTCAATCCTACCGGTGTCCGAACCTTTCATTCATTTGGAGTCAATAAATTAAGTACCAGTTGCATACTGGGGTCGATCTAATCGACTGCCTCCCACTTCCCACCAAATTTCAGGCCTCATGCTTAGAGTAGAAAAGATTATTATGACCAGGTTCCAACCTGGGCTACAGCAACAAAGTCTACCCACCACACTTCTCGATTCACCATCATTGCCCTGATGTCCTGGATACATTCCAAGCCAGTGTGACAACATTTTCCTCTTCTTACATCACCATGAAGTGGGTGCCACAAGACTAATTTGGATGCTTCCACTTGAGGGTGGCACATGCAGTGATCTGAGAGTGGCAGCTGTCTTTGCCTGATCTTCTCGCTAACTTTCAGCAGGTCTCCCTAAAGGCATTCATTTGTCATATGTTGGCTGCCATTTCACACTGCGGAAGAAAGCAGCAGTGCAGTGTCCGACAACAGTCGAGGCCTCAACAGCAACCTGCACAAACTGACAGCGGCTAATCAAGCTCCTTTTCCTCCTCTGTATTACAGGCGGCAACACCCAGGCTTGCGGCCAGTAACATCAAATAAAATAAGTTATGAAAACGATAAAGATAAATATAAGAAACAAAATCCCACCCCCACCCCGGTACTTATATTTTATTCGTAGCTCGCTTTAGAAATATTAAAATTACTTAACACACTTCAGGCATCAAGTTAAAGGAAAATAATTAATACAAAAAAAGCTATTTATATAGGTACAGGTATGGGTGCATTGTTGTGAATGCTGTTTCAAAACTATGAGCAAACAGTAACACCAACAACAGCAACAATATCGTTGACAACAAATAAGTAACAGCTGAAGACATGTCGTTATGTTGCAGGTGGGAGAAAGGGGAACAGTTGAGTTAGTGAAAGTGAAAGATGAGAGGGGATAGAGGGGGAAAGAAGAGGGGGACAGGAGAAAAGAGAGGGGAGTAACTTTAAAAAAGAAAACACTACAGTACAGGTGTGGCTGCGTGGTAAGAAGCTTGCTTCCCAGCCACATGGTTCCAGGTTCAGTCCTACTGTGTGGCACCTTGGGCAAGTGTCCTTTACTATGGCCCTAGGCCAACTAATGCTCTGTAAGTGGAGTTGGTAGGTGGAAACTGAAAGAAGCCCATCAAACACACACACACACACACACACACACACACACATATATAATTATTTGGACTTTGGGTATATGGTTAGTTGTATGCC
Source organism: Octopus bimaculoides (assembly GCF_001194135.2). Classification (NCBI taxonomy): domain Eukaryota; kingdom Metazoa; phylum Mollusca; class Cephalopoda; order Octopoda; family Octopodidae; genus Octopus; species Octopus bimaculoides. The sequence goes on from NC_069001.1 coordinate 2,632,865, forward strand.
AAGTAATGACAATAAATAATTCTTTCTTGTATAAGCACAAGGCCTGAAATTTTCAGGGGAGGGAGTAGTCAATCACATCAACCCCAGAGCTCAACTGGTATTTATTTTATTGATCCCAAGAGGATGAAAGGTGAAGTCAATGTCAGTAGGATTTGAACTCAGACACATGAAATGTCGCTCAGCATTTTGTCCAGCATGCTAACGACTCCGCCAGCTTACGACCTCAATGCCACTAAATAATAGAAATTGTTTCATAATAATGACAATAATAATCGCATTTGCTGTTTCCAAACACCAGCTTGTAAGTCAGATAGACAAGCTGTTATTCCTTAATATGAGCAATTTAAATCAATTAAAAGAAGAGAAATTAGCCTACCACAATCTATGTTCTTGTTAAATTAGTCACCGGTGAAGCTTGCTTACCAATCGCATGGTTCCAGGTTCAATCCCACAGCATGGCGCCTTGGGCAAGTGTCTTCTACTATAGCCCCGGCCAACCAAAGTTTTGTGAGTAGATTTGGTAGACGGAAACTGAAAGGAGTCCGTTATATATATATATATAAATATATATATATATATACACATATATATGCATGCATGCATGTGTGTGTGTGTGTTTGTCACCCCTCCCCATCCACCCACCGCTTGACAACTAGTACTGGTGAGTTCATGACCCCATAACTTAGCAGTTCGGCAAAAGAGCCAGATAGAATAAGTACTAGCCTCCAAAGAAATAAGCACTGGGGTCAGTACGTCTGACTAAAAATTCTTCAGGGCAGTGCCCCAGCATGGCCGCGGTCTACTGACTGGAACAAGTAAAAAAATAAAAGAACAAAAGACTACCTATAAATAAAAAAAACATAAAGCAGACAGGGTCCAGACATCTATGCATTAATGTTCAATAATAGTCAACTCTATACCCTCAGCGTTACATCATAATAAAAACCAAATTTGATAGTAAGCTCTTTCACAGTCCTACAGCTGCTTTCAACCACAATCATATAACCATAAATTGTGTCTATTTCAGTGTTAACCCATTAAATAGACAACACAACAGATATTGTGACAGCACCGGGTGATTACATAACTATAAACACTGCTGTTAACATATGAACCCTTGCACAGATCACAGTTACTGGTAGAACAGGGTAATTACATATATGGATGGCTAAGTGGTTAGGGGATTTGGTTCAAGATCGTAAGATTGGGAGTTCAATAGATGGCAGGGGTGCTCCAGTCCACTCAGCTGGCAAAAAGGGGTCGTACCTGTGTTTTAAAGGACTGGCCTTGTCACATTCTATGTCAAACACGATCTCCCTCACAACTACATTAAGGGCATATCTTTCTTTCAAGTACTTGGCTACTTCCAAGTTAATTCTGCCACGGTTAACTTTGCCTTTCATCCTTTCAACACAGCAGCCAAATCTACAGCAATTAACCGGCAACAGGTCAGTCTCATTCTTGCAGTATTCTGTTGGAAACAGCCATAACAATGGTTATGATGATGATAAAGACGATAATGGGCTGTTGACAGTGTGGTGACAACAATACCATTGATGATGATGATGATTGTGTCAGTGGCATTGATGACAAGGATGTTTATAATGATGAAAAACAAACAAACACAGGAAATCAAAGGAACCACAATATCATGAGAGAGAGAGAGAGAGAAAGAGAGTGCGTGTGTGTTTGCATGCATGTGTGCATATGCACAGCTGATTAGGTATATATCAGGGTAGATAGACAGCAGCAACGAGAGATGATGGGAAGGGGCAGGGGTGGGGTGGTGGTGGGGGGAATCGGTGCAGTTATCTGGTGTCTGAATGAATCACAGCGTGGGCAGTAATGAATGAAAGTTTAGAAGCTGGATGAGAACAAGAACGCATACACCTATGTCTACCTACCTATGCCTGCCTAGCCACCCTTAATTGGGTCTGTGGGTGGATGGACAGACATAACTCAGTGACTGAGATAGAAATAGTATTGGGTGTATGTATATATATATATATATATATATATATATATATATATATATATATATATATATATATATATATATACATACACGTATGTATACACACACAAACTGAGGCATAAACAAACATATCGGTAACCATTACAATAACCGAAATAGTAACAACACATAAATATACAATAACAACAACAACAACAACAACAACAACAACCAGAATACATGTTTTTGAAGAACCCTTTCATCACACACACACAGTGAACACTGGTAACAATACTGACATACACATGCCAATGTAAACATATACACATCATTTAGAGATATACAGATGCACAAAACTCATGCCCATACAGGAGCAATATGGATGGATGGGTGGGGGAAGCCCATGGGAGCCTCTAGTACATTTTAATCATAGGTCTGCTCAGTGAAAAGCTAACCAATGGTTAAACAACACTCATAATAAATTCACCACCACTAGCAATAATAAACAGGATTTTCTATGTTGTCCCTTAACCTACAACTAAATGTCCCTCAAATTATACACCCTGTTATACATAAAAAAAGGTTCATTGAATAATGTAGTCCGAGGTACACCACTCACTACAACGCCGAGTCCTTGTAATGGTGTGGTAGCTTGTATGCCTCAATAACCCTTAGAGCAGGGGTTTTCAAACTGTGGCCCGCAGACCAGAGGGGGTCTGCGGACAGCAAATACTTTTTATCGAAATCTTTTAATTGACAATAAACCTATTTGTTAAATAAATAAATGTAAAAATATATGTTATTTTAAACAAATATTTATGTATAAATTTCATAAGCATTTATAAGGGGGTCCCTAAGGTAAAGCCTGAAATATAAAGGGGTCCACAAGTCAAAAAGTTTGAAAACCCCTGCCTTAGAGCACTGGTTCTCAACCCAGGTTCATATGGCCCTTAGCGGTCCATATAAAATTTTACTGTTAAAATTCATGTGCAATTAATTGGTTATATTCTACAATACACAAAATATTTGAACAGTATTTTTATACAATTGCCTTGCCTGAGCCCTCAGCCACACATCCAGTCGTTCAGATGCAAGACACCAACAGCCCCTTGAGGGTCACAACACACTGGAAGACAACGAGATACACTTCTGGGATAGGACAACTCTTAACACATGTCCTAGTCTCAGCTGGCTCAGGCTGACAATACTTGACATGCGGCCCTACTCAGAATCATACACTATCATCACCCTTGTCGTTTTAATGTCCACTTTTCTATGCTTGCATGGGTCAGACAAAGCTTACTGAGGCAGATTTTCTATGGATGCACATCGCCTGAAGAAAATGAAGAAGAGGAAATAAGAATTGCCACAGCAGGAATGCTTTTGTTCATTGTTCTGCTCAATCAGGATTGACCTGGAACCAAACAACAACAATAACAACACTCTGTGATTGTATGAACGTTTGATGACATCATTGCTGATCACATGACGGTGGTGGTGGTGAACAAAACTGCTTGCTGCACCAGCTCTCTACTTCTCTGACAAACAGTTAACGATGCTAGTCACCAATTAATTACATGGAGAGTAATTTGCCTGTCAATCACAACCCAAATGTCACCACACACTTTATGCTCACCACCACCACCACCACCACCAACCATGACGATGGTGACACCTTCCCAGACTCCCCCACCCACACACTTCCGCTCTTGCAATTCTATACACCCTGTGGCCAAGTCAAATGGCACAAGCTGTTAAGTGTCAGGTTATCACTGTGACAACCACACCATTCATTACACCAAATATCTTTCCTCTGTTTCTACCCCCACTTGTTACCCCATTTTCCTTCTCCCCCTTCTCCCTCCCCCTCTCTCTCTTCCAAGCCCCACCCCTTCCTGATAGTTTCGAAATAAACAAATCCATGATAATGATGGTGATGATGATGAAGATAGTGGTGGTAATAGCAGGAGCACTGTGCAACAGAAGAGTGTGCCAAGGGTTTTTCTTTTTTAATCTTATTTTTTTAAAAATTCTTTTACTTGTTTCAGTCACCTGACTGCAGCCATGCTGGAGCACTGCCTTAAGTCGAACAAGTCGAATGCAGGACTTATTCATAGTAAGCCTTAGTACTTGTTCTAATGGTCTCTTTTGCTGAAACGCTAAGTTACAGGGATGTAAACACATCAACATTGGTTGTCAAGTGATGGGGGGGGGGG
>NC_069001.1:2637044-2640570 GCF_001194135.2 Octopus bimaculoides
GGTGGTAATAGCAGGAGCACTGTGCAACAGAAGAGTGTGCCAAGGGTTTTTCTTTTTTAATCTTATTTTTTTAAAAATTCTTTTACTTGTTTCAGTCACCTGACTGCAGCCATGCTGGAGCACTGCCTTAAGTCGAACAAGTCGAATGCAGGACTTATTCATAGTAAGCCTTAGTACTTGTTCTAATGGTCTCTTTTGCTGAAACGCTAAGTTACAGGGATGTAAACACATCAACATTGGTTGTCAAGTGATGGGGGGGGGAGAAAACACAGACACACATATACATCCATATACATATATATATATACGACGGGATTCTTTCAGTTTCCGTCTACCAAATTCACTCACAAGGCTTTGGTTGGCCTGAGGCTATAGCAGAAGACACTTGCCCAAGGTGCTACACGGTGGGACTGAACCTGGAACTATGTAGTTGCAAAATGAGCTTCTAAATAACTGTCTATTTCTTTTTATAACTCATGGCACCAAGAGACAATGAGGGGATTCTATTTTGGTCCTTACATTTTAAAATTGCAGCAGACTATTTTAAGGGCTGGCACAAGCTCTTCCAAAACACATAAGAACAAAAGCTAAAATTTTCAAAAGGGTCCCACCTTCCTTCCTCCATCCCCTACCGCCTGATAAGCCCCCTAAGGGTTACAAAAGAGGAGCCTGAGAGCAGGAACACCACCTACACAATCTACCATGACACAACCAAACAGTGAGGGGAGAGGGGCCCCTTTTTGTTTTTGCTCATTTTCTCAGGGGATGGTTAGCTACCTTTCTCAGCTTACACAGATTTCTTCACTACCCTCCAAATACCCTTCCACCCAGTCAATGAATTCAATCCCTCATCACAGCCTAAAAACCCTTCACCTTAAACCCTATGTAATGAACTTTGCTAAAGGGCAAAACGGGTGACATTTTACTCTCTCTGTCTCCAGTTCTTGTTTTTAGTTTTCAACTCCCCTCATTTCCTTTACACAGGTTGAGATGGGGGTCAGGATTTATTAGGGCGGGGTCTGATTTAAAGAAAAAAAATTATTTCATTTCATTTAGTTTTTGGGAGTGAGCAGGGATGGGGGTTCCATTCCTCCTGTCTCCACAAGGGTCATACCAGAGTTGCTGCCTATCCTCAATTTACAGACTCAGATTTCAAATGACGTTTACTGACAAAGCATCTCATGTTGCACATGCCGTAAACAAAGACCGGTGATGATGATGATGGGTGATGGTGGCGGTGGTTGATGGGGATATCAACCACCCCCAGCAGATGGACCATCCCAACACCCAAGTTACTTTTAACCCAAAGCTGGCCAAAACAGTAGAGAACAGTAGAGACAAAACTGAAAAAAGTTGGTTGCCTTAGATATACATCCTGTATGTATATATATATATATATATATATATATATATATATATATATATATATATATATATATATATACTAGCAGATTCTTCTTACACCATTTTCCATATTGTCATGGACAGTGATTTAGCTTTCAGCTTGCATCGGCCTCGTTTCACGAATACAGTGTTGACAAGTCACAAAGACGATGAATATCAATGTCTATCACTCCTGAATGGGATCCAATACAAGTTATCTCCCTTGTCTATGACTTCCTGGATGTTTCAACACCAGATGCATGAAGAGAGTATAAGCCTATAAGCGCAGCCTACCCACAAACAAGCAAAACACATACCTTGTCTATGTGTATTTGATATTGTTTATATTCCTCAAGCTGCTTTTAACTCATATTTGAATACATATATACACACACACACACACTGAGACTAATATATATATATATATATAATATGTATCGTTTTATGAATTAACTGCTATTCTTAATGACTAATAGCAAAAACAATTTATAGTACCTAACTTTAAGAAGATGGAATAACAGCAGGGTGTATGTTCTGGGTGCGCCAGGTGAGCAAGCACTGCACACCCACCAAAGATAGTAAATTATTTTTATCGTAATTCTCTTCTTGCAGTAATACTATGATATAATCTGGTTGTAATTTGTTTTCTAATCTTAACGATATATATATATATATATATATATATATACACACACACATACACATGTAGAAACAATTACGTCAAGTTGATGCTGTATTATATATAAAAATAGATAGAAGTTTGTGTGTTTACATGCATCTCAGAGCAGTAGGTTCTATGTGTACACTATGCGCAAACAATTACCGCTCACCAATGACTAGCAGATATTCTCTATAGAATGATTGGTAATTTGGTTGCCTACCTAGTGATAGATTTGTGGCTTGAATCCAGCCTGCGGATTCAGATCATCAATCAATCTGATGTCAAATAAGGTAAAATATTTCACCATGGCTGAGTATGTTTACACAGAAGATTGGAAACAAAGGACACCGTTTTCAAGATGGTGTAAGAAGCTTGCTTCTCAAACACATGGTTCTAGGTTCAGTCCCACTGCATGGCACCTTGGGCAAGTGTCTTTTACTATAGCCTCAAGCCAAGCAAAGCCTTGTGAGTGGATTTGGTAGACAGAAACTGTGTGTGTGTGTTTGTGTGTAGATATTTGTGTGTGTCTTTGTGTCTGTGTTGTTCCACCCCACTGCCACTACCACCACCTCCATCACTTGAGAATTGATGTTGCTGTGTTTACAGCCCTGTAACTTAGTGGTTTGGCAAAAGCGACCGATAAAATAAGTACTAAGGCTTACAAAGAATAAAACCCTTTAAGGTGGTGCTCCAGCATGGCTGCAGTCAGATGACTAAAACAAGTAAAAGAATAAAAGAATGTGTGTGTGTGTTTGTGTGTGAGTAAAGAAAGCAAGCATCCAATGATTTCATAAATATATTGGTATATAAAACTTGTATCTTCCCAGCCAGGAGGTCCACCTGATACCACCAACTAATTACACTTGAATTTAATAAACACATGTTATGGCTAAAAAAAGTAGTACAAATGAGTTAATGATTTTAATAAGAAAACATAAACTGCTGCTGCTGATGATGATGATGATGATGATTTTTTTGTTTTTAAATTAAATCAGTCATTCAGTGCAGCTGAAAGCAAGAATATTCCAGAATTTGTCTAGTAAGCAACACCATTTTATTTATTCATTTATTTTTTCTCTTTATTTAGTTTTCCATGATTGCATGGGGGTGATGCTAGTGGTGGTGGTGCTGGTGGTATTATTTTTTTTTATTATTGGAGAATTGTTTTTACAGCTGGATGGCGCCATGCCTTGCCCTTTGCTTCCTGCTAGAACCATTCAACCGTGAAGAAGGAAGCAAGCCCATGGGGTGAGTAAGTGAGTGGGAGGAAGGTCAGTCAATTAGGGCCCTTATGTGACTTGCTCAGGAATATATACCTTAGACGTTGGGGGAGGGGAGTGTCCAAGACTTGAGTTCAGAAGAAACCAGAGTTGGTTCCTCATCATCATCATCGTTTAACGTCCGCTTTCCATGCTAGCATGGGTTGGACGATTTGACTGAGGACTGGTGAAACCGGATGGCAACACCAGGCTCCAGTCTGAT
>NC_069001.1:2641078-2642425 GCF_001194135.2 Octopus bimaculoides
GACGCTCTTCCGATCTACCATCAGCAGCTCTGTGCTTATGCATCCATCCAAAATGGATTTTCAATCCATCAATCTTTGGGGCATAAAAGACAGCAACAGTCCCATGGTGTTGTTGGGATTGTATGCATATAAAACACATCATGGTGGTCTCTTCTCTTGATGTGTGACCTTTCATGGCTGACAAGTCCATCCATATGTATATATTGTTGTAGAGCTCCAGGTCAGTTGTAATTGGGTAGACTTGTATTCAAAACTTAGACAACCACAACCACTGTGTCTTTCATTCAAGCATAGTGTATCTAAGACTACATCACCCAATCAACTCATTTTTTTTTTTATTCAAGACTGCAGACTGTGTAATTTGAAGGAAGTTTTGGCTGTTATTTCTAGTTATGTTAAGCCCTAGGTTAGCCCCGACTCAGCAAACTTATAATCAAGTGATTTCAGCAGGGATCATTCTCTCTTTTATTTGGTCACAATACATCTTGGACTACATTATCCAATGTGGCCTACTTTAAGACAGTAAGTAGGGTGTGAGATTTGAGTGAGGTTTTTACCTGTTATATCTAGCTGCTGCTGTTGTTAAACGAAGGGCCTCGCCACCGCCCCATCCAGTGGTCCTAAATCATAACCACTGGTTTCTTGTTTCCAGGAACAAAGCATCTTGGATTACATTAATTAATGTCCCACTTTCTTTTAAGGACGGTATGTAGGTGTAATTCGAGGAAGGGGATTTGGCTGCTTATTCTAGCAAGTCAAGCAATCACATAACTGTTCCATTGTTGTTGTTCTTGTTCATGCTGTTTCTAGGTTTCGCCTCAGTTGTCCCCCCACCCAAACAAGAAGAGCAGTGAAGTACCTCTGCAGGAGTTGCAGGTGCCACTCCTGTTGTACTTTTTATCTGCCAGCAACAGTAAAGAACAGAGGTAGTGGGGGGGGGGAGTGAAGGAGGAAGAGGAGGAGGAGGTGGTGTACTGTAGAACCCCACATCCTGTCTGATTGACAAAAAAAACCCATGCCCCCTTAAATCTGAAGTACTCTTTCTACTCCTTTGAACACTTGGCTTTAAGATGGGAGAGATTTAGACGGCTTATCACTGCTGATGTGGCAGAGATATACGAGTACAGAAAGTGTGTGTGTGTGTGGGTGTGAATGTAATGTGCGATAGGGTGTGTGTGTGTGTGTGTAAAAGATCAAATGATAATGTTAATGTATGTATGGTGCGTGTGTGTGTATTGGCGTATCTAAATTTGATTACAAATTTCTTGATGATTAATCACAGTGATATGTGAGCGTATATATGCCTGTATGAATACACACACAGATATATATATATATATATATATA
>NC_069001.1:2642549-2643626 GCF_001194135.2 Octopus bimaculoides
TATAGTCATCATCATCATATAATGTCCATGCTCTGTGCGGGCATGGGTTGGATGGGTTGACAGAACCAACTCAGTCCAAAGATTGTCTCATGCTCCAGTGCCTGCTTTGGCATGGTTTCTATGGCTGGATGCCCTTCCTAACACCAACCACTTTACAGAGTGGACTGGCTGCTTTATTCACGCCACTGGCACTAATGAGATTGCAACATGCATATGTATTTATGTATATGTATGCTTGTGTCTGTACATACATACATACGTAAGTGTGTGTACATACATACATATACATACACCGTAAAAACCCATGTAATTTACGCACTTTTTTTTCGCAAAAACGAAATAAAATTTTAGGGCATGCATAATAGATCACTTTCGGAATTTTTTTAGAAATTTTTTTTTTTGTTGAAAAATGATGTACAAACTGAAAGAAGCTCATCATGTGTGTATATATAATTAATAAGAGATGGATTTTGCATTAGAGCTTTATTAAGTACAACATATGTTTCGACAACAGCTAGCCTAAACTGTGCCAGTGCCCTACTCAGCATTTAAACACACTTATAATCAACTTATACTTACTGGTCCAAATTATTTATTATTATTATCATTTTATATATATATATATATATATATATATATATATGTGTGTGTGTGTGTACACTGCATATGATGTACATACAGAAACTACAAACACATGTATACACTACATATGATCTAGATGTACACACACAAACACACACAGAAACTGCAAACAAATGTACATGCACACACACACACACACACACACGCGCGCGCGCATACACACACATTGTCAATGAATAAACAAATAAAAAAACACTTCCATCAGGATGTAACAGTTTGATGGGTCATCCTGTCCACAATCCCCTGTCCCCGCCCCTCACACCTTTAAGAAAACCCACCACCACCACCACTAGTAGTGACAGACCTATAGACTCACTCCATACACCACCACCACCAGTTGCCCACCAAATATGACAAATTCCATGAAGACAGGAAGAGAGACAATTGAAGAATTAACTCATCTTTCAACAGGTACTATACACACACACACACACA
>NC_069001.1:2643640-2645180 GCF_001194135.2 Octopus bimaculoides
CGCGCGCGCATACACACACATTGTCAATGAATAAACAAATAAAAAAACACTTCCATCAGGATGTAACAGTTTGATGGGTCATCCTGTCCACAATCCCCTGTCCCCGCCCCTCACACCTTTAAGAAAACCCACCACCACCACCACCAGTAGTGACAGACCTATAGACTCACTCCATACACCACCACCACCAGTTGCCCACCAAATATGACAAATTCCATGAAGACAGGAAGAGAGACAATTGAAGAATTAACTCATCTTTCAACAGGTACTATACACACACACACACACACACACACACAGTGTAATAGAGAAACTCTCTTATACATATACACATAGTGACTGACTCTGACACATACACGTTCGCAATGACACAGTGACACACTCACAGACACACAGTGACACAGTTTCGCATATTTATGTGTCTTTCACACACATACAGGGCCCCCTCTCATATGTACACATACTGCCCATAGTAAAACACACACCATATATATATATATACAATACACTGTCCATAACAAAACACACATGCACATACATATAAACACACACTCACACGTACACACAGCCCTTAGCAGAACACACACTGTAATAGTACAGATCCCCCAACCCCAACCCAGTAGATATGAGAAAGTATTAGGAAATAGATGGGAGGGGGGAGTGTAAACAATGCCCCCACCACCACAACCAGCTACTACTCTAACACCCATCTCTCTGCATCCCCCCCCCCATCACACAGAGAGATTAGCGAAGTTATTTCCATACAGACACAAGAGTCCAATGACTCCAATATGAGCCACTGCCCTCCACCCTGCCCTCCACCCTGCCCCTGATGGGTGTGGGGAAAGAGTGAAGAGAGAACTACACTTTATTAGTAAATGGTCCCTAGTCTACTTAGGAGGGAAATCCAACCTAATATGGACCGTGAAGACTCTTTGGACTCACACCAGCTTTAACGATGGCTCAGTGGTTAGAGCGTTGGACTCACAATCACGAGGTACTGAGTTCAATTCCTAGACCAGGCTGTGTGTTGTGTTCTTGAGCAAGACACTTTATTTCACATTGCTCCAGTTCACTCAGCTGTAGAAATGAGTTGCAACATCACTGGTGCCAAGCTGTATCGGCCCCTTTGCCTTTCCCTTGGATAACATCAGTGGTGGGAAGAGGGGAGACTGGTAAGCATGGGTGACTGCTGGTCCTTCATAAACAACCGTGCACATAGTGGAAGGGAACTTTCTAGGTGCAATCCCATGGTCATTCATGACCGAAAGGGGTCCTTAATTCTTTCTCCAATTCCTCTAAATTGCACAGTGACATTGAACCCATAACCACACAGCTTGGTTACAAAGCAAGCTTCAGAACTACACACGGCTGTTGGTAGACATGGCATGATGATGGTATTAGTGGTTGGGATGCTGGTGGTGTGAGGTGTGTTGACCATGCAGAGTGTTGCTGCGATGACTGAGTGGGTTGTAGGGTGAGTTGTGCTGACGTTACTTTGGTGCTGACGCGTTTGGGGGTTGTGTGCTGAAGAGAGAGA
>NC_069001.1:2645499-2647278 GCF_001194135.2 Octopus bimaculoides
GAGAGAGTGAGGGGGAAGGAAGAGGAAGAGAGGAGAAAACCAGAGTTTGTCTGGAGTGGGGGGAGTGAGAGGTGGGGGGAGGGAATGGGCAGAAAGGAAGAGGAAGAAGACAATGCAATTCAGAGAAGGAAGGAAGTGGGGAAATAAAGGGTCAAGACAGAGAGAGAGAGAGAGAAAGGTAGGAAGACAAAGAGAGAGAGAGAGAGAGAGAGAGGAAGAGCAAAGTACAATGACATAGAAATGGTGGGTGGGGAGGTTATACAATAACAGTAAGCTGTTGTACGTCAGAGAAAAGAGCAAACGTAAGAACTGGCCAAGCAGAAACGAGCCCATAGCCAGTGATCTGCAGAGAAACTTTCCACCACTCTTTACAGCCGACTGAGTCAGAAACGTTTCAGATTCTTTGTGAAACCATGCTGCGGATCTTAATTAAGTTTAAATTAGAAACAACTAATGATTTATGGTTGCTTATAAATAATCCACTGTGGATTAACAGAAGAGACAAGAGAATACCAGGACAATAGAAAGGAGACATTGATGATGATGATGATGATGATGATGGTAGTGATGATGATGATGATTTAAGAGAAAAATTGGGTGTATGAGGCATCAGATATAATGTGCAAGAGAGAAGATTGCACTGGTATGAACATGTGATGTGTGTGGATGAGGACAGCTGCGTAAAGAAGTTTTCATCTGTAATTGTGGATGGAATGTGTGGACAATGTGGGACAAAGCGGTGAGAAGGGACCTTCAGATTTTGGGCCCCCACGGAAGAGATGACAAGGGATCAAGACTTCTGGCAGTTTGCTGTGCTTCAGAAGACATGTGAAGCTAAGTAAAACTATGGCTGTCCATACATACAGCCAGGTCCTCTACATCCCTCTCTCAACTAAGATGAGGTCCTAGCTTCGTGGGCTCATGGGTAGTGGTGTCATGTACAAGCATCCGTGCTGGTGCCACATAAATGCTGGCTCTACATAAAAGCACCCAGCACACTCTGTAAAGTGACCAGTGTGAGAAGGGCATCCAGCTGTAGAACCCATGCCAAAACAGAGAGAGTGGAACCCAAGCAACTCTCCAGCTGACCAGCTTCTGTCAAACTGTCCAACCCATACCAGGATGGGAAACAGATGTTAAATGATGATGATGTATCTGTAAGGTTCTTTCCCTTCTGTTCTTACCATCTCCTGGCCAGTAGTTTCCAAATCTAATAAACTATAAAGAGAGCACAACAAGAACTTGGCACCATCTGGGAGCTGCCCTTGCACCACAGCAGCATCTTATGCACACAGAGAGAAAGAGTAAGTTAGGAACTCAAAGAGCCAATGCTTTCCCCTCACTCTTCACTAACACACTCTCCCCATTATCTCCTTCCTCCCTCATCCTTCACTGTTATAATAATATTTTCCCACACCCACCACTACTCCTGATCTATTTATCCCTACAACACCAAACTGACATCTCTCTCCCTTTTTGCTCCCCCTGACAACGGGGTGGAGGTGGGGGCAGCATCAAGGAAGAGTTCTGCCCACAGAAATATTAGAACTCTCTTCTTCCTCCCTGCATGAAGTTATTTTTTTCTTTTTGGGTTTCTTCTCTCACCACTGCCTGTATCACTCACACTGTTAGATGCCTGAAAACAGCACCAAGTGTCAATCTCTACAGAACATTTCTTCCCATTCAGCAATGGGGTTATCTGGAGATCTCAAAAGTAAAACAAAAAAAAAATTATAAAGTACGATGTAATAAAAAAAAAATGACTGAAAAAAGCACCAG
>NC_069001.1:2647586-2651371 GCF_001194135.2 Octopus bimaculoides
ACACACACACACACACACACACACACACAATTTGTATCATACATCTGCAACAGAAACTCTTGTGCCACATACTCACGCACATGCTTGTAATATATACATATACATACACCTGTAACATTAACAAACACACACTTGTATAGTATATATATATATATATATACATACAAGAATTTGTCACACACATACCCACACAAACACACACACATTTGTGTCATATATACATACACTTGCATCATTAATATAAACACACACACACACACACACACACTTTCAGTACACAAACATCTGGATCACAACCACACCCGTATACATCATTTTTTTTTTGTTTACTTACATACACGAAAACATACACACACACACCATTTTGCTCAAGATACCAAACAAACTTGTCCAATTTTACACATACACACAGACATGCACACACACACATACACAGACTGTATCACATAACACAAGACACATTTGGACAACTTTACACACACGCAGACATGCACTTTTACACACACACACACACACACACTCACCATATCACATAACATAGGAGACAATCTGCTATGTAATCATCTCTACAACAACAACAACCATCCCAGTACTGCAGCTACCACCATCACCACCACATCATCATCATCATCATCATCATCAACCACTCGAAGGAGTTGGCTTAAAATAGCAGCAATAATTGCTTTCAAATCATACTTGGCTGTCTTAAAAAAGAAACCAAATGAAGGAAGATGTAGCCACAGACATAAATACAGACAAGATGGCCATGTTTAGAATGCCTTTATTTATTTATAAATCTGTTTTATCAAGGCTGAGCTAGAATTAAGACTTCAACAACGCAATCCTTTAACTTCTTTAATGACTAGTGTACGGTACGTGGTACTTCGTTATGCAACTATAATTTGTTACAAAGTATATCAAACGTTTTCATAAGTCAATAAATGTTGTATAAGTCAACAGAGTTTGACTTTTTTGTTCCCATTAATATCTCTATTGAAATATACGGCCCTTGCTTCGAGTAATTTTGAAATCAATGAAGAATTTGGTAAAATAACATTGTCATTATTAAAGCTGGTGTTTAAGGACCAAAGTTGACAAAAGAGTTTTGATGGAAGGTCTTAATTGAGACCACTTTAACCATTTTGGGGCCACAGGGAGGCAAAGTGACCGAGTTCCTTTCGAGTGTTGTGATCAATTTGTTCAGCGAAACCCTTCAAGGCAGTGCCCCCCCCCTCCTGCCCCCGGCATGGCTGCAGCCCAGTGAGAGAAACGGGTGAAAGATAAAAAGATTCTATTTTGTGAGGGCTGGGGTGCTGTTATTTCTCTGTCTGCAAGAACCACTGACTTTCAGCTACCTCCGCCACCACCACCATCATCATCATCATCGTCATCAACCAAAGCTTCCAAAATGAGGTTTTCACTCCAACCCTCTTGACAGTTACCATTGATGAATCATCAGAGAAACTTGACACTTCCCTCACCCACATAGGCATAATCCCCACCACCACCACCCGACACAGCTACCCAAATTATGGGTAAGGAAGGAGTGAGATGCCCCACCCCCCACCAGTCTGCTTGTGTGCATGCATCTGCATAGATACACACACACACGCACGCACTCTATGGCATATGCTTGGGAAGCAGGCAGGCACATATGCGCACACACACACTCTACATAAACACAATCATGGCATGGTTGTGTGGTTAAGAAGTTTGGTTCCCAACCACTCGGTTTCAGGTTCAGTTCCACTGCGTGGCACCTTAAGCAAGTCTCTCTAACTCCAGCCCCAGGACAATCAAAGCCTTGAGAGTGGATTTGGTGGATGAAAACTGGAAAAAAAACCCCAGAAAAATCACCATATGTGTTTATTATTCTTTTATTCTTTTACTTGTTTCAGTCATTTGGTTGTGGCCATGCTGGAACAATGCCTTAAAGGACTTATTCTTTGAAAGCTTAGTACTTACTCTATTGGCCTCTTTTTGGTTTTAAGGGTATCACGAAAGGCCTAGTTTGAGACCCTCAACATTCTGAACTCTTTTACAGGGATTAGAAAAACCGAAGGACCCCTGCAAGTAAGTGTGTGAATCTAAAAGGGGGAATATGTTGAATAAAATCATAATTAACTGATTCTCCTGTATTTTCTTTTACCCAAGGCCAGAAACTTTTCAGCATACCCTCATATATATGTTCACACACACACACACACACACACGCAACCGTGTGCATGCATGTACATGCACAAGTTTCCACAATCCATGTAAACAGGTGTACATTTTAGAGGCGTATATCTATGCAGAAACGATGCATATATTGTTAAATGTAGACACAGACATTTTATGTGTGCGTATGCGGAACACCAGTCACTCACTCACATTATATAATTGCATTCAGGTGCACACAACTACACACACACACACACTATTTCTAACATCACTGCCACCACCACCACCACCACCATAAAAGTTTTTGAAAACTTAATTATTAGATCAAGGTGTTAAAATTACAGATAATTATCACCTACTAAGATAATTATCCCTACTATTATTATTATTATTATTATTATTATTATTAGTAGTAGTAGTAGTATTGTTGTTGTTATCATTATTATCATTTATTTTTATAAGATAAGGGAGGCTAATAGTCGGGGCTCAAGTTTACAACAGCAGCAACACCGCCGCCAACATCTCCACCACCACCGCACCAGCAAACAACAACCACCACCACCACCAGCAGGACTATAAACATTAAACCACCGCCCCCACACACATATGGAGAAGCAGGTGGTAGAGATATCCAGCTTATGCAAATCAACAACCACCACCTCAACAATGCTGCTGCTGCTACTACTACTACTACTACTACTACTACCACCATTAATATTACTAATGCTACCACCACCCCAACAATGTTAATGCTACCACTACTACTACCACACACCCACCCACCCCAACAATGTTACTACTACCACTGTCACACAGACAGTAGCGCTCACTGCCACCACTACCACAACAACAACAACAAGCATGTGGTAAGTGTATTGACCGTTTTATTACAACAGGTCCACAGGAGCAACAACAAAAACGACTAATAAGATGCAGACCAGTGGTCAGCTGTCACCAATACCACAGCTACAGCCATGACCACTCAGAAGAGGGTTTCTCTAAGAAGGTTACTCTAAGTTGAGGGCTCGAGCAATTTTAGGGGTGAAGCAGTATCGGTTATTTCCAAATGGGGTTGTAAGGAAGTAACAACCCAAAGTCCTACTTTTTTTATCATTATATTTTACATGTTTCAGTCATTGGACAGTGGCCATACTGGAGCATGGCTGTCTGGTAAGAAGCTTGTTTCCCAGCCACATGGTTCCGGGTTCAGTCCCACTGCATGACATCTTGGGCAAGTGTCTTCTACTATAGCCTTAGGCCAACCAAGGCCTTGTGAGTGGATTGGGTAGACGGAAACTGAAAGAAGCCCATTGTGTGTGTGTGTGTATGTATATATATAAGGCAGTGCTCCAGCAAGGCCACAGTCACATGACTAAAACAAGTAAAAGAGTAAAAGAATATAGTCTTTTATTTGTTCCAGTCAATTGATTGCAGCCATGCTGGAGCACTGCCTTTAGTCGAAAAAATCAACCCCAGGACTTATTGTTTGCAAGCCTAGTACTTATTCTATCAGTTTCTGTTTGCCAAACCACTAAGTTACGGAGATGTAAACACAGACACACACACACACATATATATATATATACATATGTATATATATATATATATATATATATATATAT
>NC_069001.1:2651791-2653758 GCF_001194135.2 Octopus bimaculoides
AAAAGAGCGGGCTGAGGTAGTGTAGGGTTTGAAGGGTGAGACAAAGTAGGTTTATTGTTGAAGTGGAGATTGTATGAAGGGGTGGGGGGTGGGGTGGGCTTAGAGAGATGCAGGTGAAGAGGATGAAGGGCAGGCATCCTCCCTGCCTCCACTCCACCACCGTCACTCAAGGATTACATAAGTTCCCTTTCATATACAGATGTGTGTCACGTGTGTTTATCGTTTTCATGGTTTCCGTCATTTGACTGCGGCCATGCTGGGGCATTCTCTTGTAGGGCTTTAGCTGAGCAGATTCATCTCCGGTATTTCTTGCTTTTTTTTTAAAGTTTGGTATTTATTCTATTGGTTTGTTTATTTTGTTGTTGTCAAGCAACAAAAGACAAACAACAAAGATGCAACATACACATATACCAAATAGGCTTCTGCATAGTTTCCATCCATCAACACGACTCACAAAGCACTGAACAGCTCAGGGCTAGAGAAGACACTTGCTCAAGGTGCCATGTAGTGGGACTGAACCCAAATCCACAAGATTGCAAAGTAGATTTCTTAACCACACTGCCATGCTTGTGCCTATATCTCAATTTCTTTTTTGTTTGTACAGATGATGATGATGATCATCGTTATTGTTATTATTATTATTATTGTTATTATTATTATTATTATTATTATTATTATCAAGGCAGTGAGCTGGCAGAATTGTTAGCACACTGAATGAAATAGTTACCAGCCTCTCTCCCATCTTTATGTTCTGAATTCGAAAATTCCATCAAAGCAGACTTTGCCTTTCATTCTTTCAGGGTCAATAGAATAGGTACCAGTTAACAACTGGGGGGTGGTCAATGTAATCCACTAGCTCCCCCCCACCCAGAATTTCAGACCATGTGCTTATAACAGAAAGGATGGTGGATCAAGGGAATTGTTAGAGCATCAGGCCAGCAATTTTGGGATAGCTGGTAACTCAGTTACATCAACCTCCAGTTCGCAACTGGTACTTTATTTTATCAACCCTGAAAAGATGGAAGGCAAAGCTGACCTTGACAGAATTTGAAATTGTCCCCTTAAACATTATTCTGCCTTCTTTGTTATTGTTGATCTCCAAAGAAATCATCATCATCACCACCATTATCATCATCATCTTGATCGTGTCTGTTTTGTTTTCCAAGATCTTTCATTTAACAAAGATAATCACCACAAGTCACCCAACCACCCACCCACCCACTCCACTTATCACAAGACACAACCTGAGGCTAATTCTCTGCGTATGTAAAACTATGAGCATGTCTGCAGTCGGGTGGTTTGTCTCTGTGTGTGTGTGTACGACGGTCTGCACTTATTAGTCTAAACGAATGCGTATGCATGCCTATGTGCACACACGTGCGCATGTGTGAGCGTGGGGTGGGGTGTGCCTGCAAGGACATGCTTACAGTTTTAGTTACTTTGTACACTTCCTGCTGCCCCTCCCACCACCACCACCATGCCTTGAATAACTTATTCTAATTAATACATTAATTAGTTGGCATGGCAACAAAAATGATGAGTGAATAAAGTAAAAATACTAGAAAAACCAACCATAAGATAATGGTTTGTACCCCATCTCTCCCACCACACACACAATATGTATGTGTATATTTTATTATTTTTATTATTATTATTTTTATTATTATTATTATTATTATTATTATTATTATTATTATTATTATTATTCAGCAGAAGTTAGAGTGACTCAAGGGCCAACAATAATGAAAGCATACATATGTACTCTTTTATTTCTTTCAGTCATTTATAAATACACACAAGACACTTTCCATCCTGCAGACCGACTCACAAGGTACTGGTCAGCCTGGGGCTACATGCAGCTTGTAATTAGAAGACACTTGCCCAAGGTGCCACATGGTGGGACTGAACCCAAAGTCATTTGGTTTTAAAGTGAGCTTCTTAACCACACAGCCATGCTTGTACCTAAC
>NC_069001.1:2654012-2658830 GCF_001194135.2 Octopus bimaculoides
CTATATAGAAATACGGTAAGCAAAAGATTAAAGAAATGCAGATGGAATGAATTACCATGAAATGTAGGTCCTCTTTTTCATCTGAATCTGTTCGCTATTGACAAACGGATGAGAAGCATTTCAAAACCCTGACAATTCCCAAATTCCATTTCCAATGAACAACAGCAGGAAATACAGACAGGAGATGACAAAAATGTGTTGTATGTGGAGTGTGAGAGTCTGTAGATGTGTGTGTGTGTGTGTGTACATGTGTGGCACGTGTATACGTATGTGTGTGCCTGTGCATGCATGAGCCTGTGTGTATGTGCCTCTATGCGTGTCAACATGTATGTATGTATGTTTGCTGTCACACTACTGTTTGTTGTAATGGTGGAGTGGTGTCGAAGAAAAAGGGGAAACAAAAGGTGAAAGATGATGATGTTGATGATGATGATGATCATAAAGGTGATGATGACTATGATGATGGTAATGATGATCATAAAGATGATGATGATACTGTTGATTATGACCCCCCCCCCAAAAAAAAAAACAGGAAACAAGACTGAAAGAAGAATCTAGAGAAAAATTATTCTAATCTCTAAACTGAAGAACGTTTTTGAAAAACTGGCACAATAAAAAACTAAATAATTAAGCAAATAACAAAAGAAGGAAATTAGTTTTTCTCCTTAACATAACTTCTCTCCTAACATACACACACACTCATACATCCACACGCACACACACCAATACATCATATCTTATTATGATTGTATTACAGGAATGAAAGACAAAAGATAGCTGGGATTAATTCTTTAATCTCTGGTATAAAGGAAGAGGAAGAAAGATTGTGAACGGAAAAAAAAGAAATCATCGTTATCATCATCATTATTATAATTCTAACTTTTCCTGCCTGCATGAATTCGTTGAGGCTGATTTTCTGCAGTTGGATGCCCTTCCTGTTGCTAACCTTCACCTGTTTCCATGCAAGGTAATATTTCCCCTCCAAGGCTAGACAGGGTTTTTCACAGAATATCATTGAAATTGAATGACACTGCTTGTACAACAGTGACATTCATCTTACAACCATCACCCAGAGTCGAGACAACAAGACACACACACATGTATATATGTAATATGGGGTAATTTGAATTTCTGTCTACCAAATCCACTCAGAGGGTTTCGGTCAGCCCAGGGTTATAGTAGAAGACACAGACACTTGCCTAAGGTGCCACACAGTGGGACTGAACAAGGTCCATGGAGTCAAAACAAAAAACTTTGACTCCGACTCCTCTACTATTGGCACCTCTGACTCCGACTCTCTTTTATATAATTGAGTGATTGTGGTCTACATATTTCATAAAGCACACGCTTGTACTTTGAGTCGGCCTATCTGTTATAACTGGTTTATATTAAAGAAGAAAGACACTGTGAGTCGGAATCAGAGTTGATATAGTTTCACTTACTCCAGCTACTCCTTAACTGTTTCTGACTCCACAGCCCTGGACTGAACAAGGAACTACATGGTTGAGAAGCAGACTTCTTACCACACAGCCATGCCTGAACCTATAAATGTGTGTGTGTGTGATGATGACAATTGTGGTGTTAGTAATGATGGCGGTGGTGTTCATGACAATACTGATGAGGACAGGCAATAGTAATGGGTGAGGTGATGGTGGTGGTGGTGGTGGTGATGTGGTGAGAAGGTGACAACTTGACACATTTCACACATTTATGAACAGCAAATAGTTTTAACATTTACAATTCACAACACACACACACACACACACTATATAAATATATGTGTATGTGTGTGTGTGTGTATACACACACACACACACACACACACACCTTCCTAACCTACACAAACACACAGACAAGGTGTAAATGGGAGTAAGAGGAAAAACAAAAGGAATGTCAACAAATCTTTAACAGGTCTGACCTTTCTTCCATCACACACACACACACACACAAAGACAAATGGTTCTTTTAAGTATAATGGTGGTGGTGGTGGTGGGGGAGGTCAGTTCTAGTGTCAATGATGATGCTGGTGCTGATGATATGGTAGGCCCCCAGTTCAACACATGGTGGTGGTGATGGAGGCTCGTTGTGGCGTTGGTCGGAGGGGGGGGGGTCAACAGTAAGGCTTGTACTGGTAGTGGTGGTGGCAGTGGAGGGTCCGTGTGTACTGGCTGTAGTGGAGACAGTGATAAGGACATTGGTCAGTCGTATCGTATCGGCTGTAACTGCAGTAATAATTTGCCAAAATTTGAAACCATTATTATTATGCTGGAAGGCAGCAAGTTGGTACCATTATTGGTAATTACGTTTTGAGTTCAAATTCTGATGAGGTCAACTCTGTCTCTCATCTTCTTGGGGGTCAATAAAATAAGTACCAGTTACGTACTGGGGTTGATGTAATTGACGAATCCCAAACCCTACTCCCCCACTTCACCAAAAAAAAAAACTGCTGGGTTGGTGATAGCAAAAAGCATCCGGCCATAGAAAATCTGCCTCAATAAACTCTGTCCAACCCATGCCAGCATGGAAAAGCGGACGTTAAAACAACGACGATAATGATAAGCAACAAAAAGTACAATATGTTCCCCACACCACGTGAAGAGGACACTGGTCCACTGCAGGGTTAATTCTTTGGCTGTAGCTGGGGCTCGTTTTTAGTCAAGTGGACTAGAATGCTGTTTTGCTGAAGAGCACAATTCACAGTTCAGTCTGGAGATTGAAACCAAGACCACAAGGCTTAAACATGCATGCATACACTCATACCATCAGAACCTGAGGTTAATAGCACACGGCATTATTTGCTATCTTTTTAACAACAGTTCATCTCAGACATTTAATATTTTGATAAAGTTTAAAAATGAAATAAAATTAGAAACACAAAAATGTTTAAGAAATGATAAATAAAACTAAGAAAATTAAAAATTAAAAGAACTCACAGTTTTTCTAATAATCTGGATGTTGCTTCTGCACGATACCTGTCTTTCGGATCAAGTTCCTTGATTTTCTTTGCCAGCTCTCGGATGTCACGCGATAAACCTTTATACCTGATAAATAAATTTGAAGCAACATGAGAGATGTTAAGAAATTACAGACGAAAATAAATTACATGTTAACCGGTCGGTTGTACCGTGTTGTCTAACAACTATGCACTGAACTATGTGAATTAAGTGCCAATGCACACGATATGGCAAACACGCCGAATGAAATTAACTCTTTCGTTTTACTGAATTTGTGGTGAAATGCACTGTCTTTATGTTTTATCCTTTTACTGGTTTCAGTCATTGGATAGCAGCCATACTGGGGCACTGAAACCAAAACCACGAGGTCAAACATACATGCATACACTCACACCGTCTGAACTTGAAGTTAACAGCACATGATATTATTTGCTATCTTTTTAACAACAGTTCATCTCAGACATTTAATATTTTGATAAAGTTTGAAAATGAAATAAAATTAGAAGAGTGTAGTGAAACAAATGGACTCCAGTACAAGTTTAAAAAAAATTAAATCTGTTACCTATCCTATCAATTTCTTTTGCCTAACTGCTAAGTGGAAAGTGTAAACAAACCTACACAGGCTGTCAAGCAATAGTAGGGGTGGGGACACAGACAAACACACACATATCTCTCAGTTATCAGGCATTTTTTCCACAGAATAATGACATTCATTTACAAGTGGTCAGGTAACCATCCATGTACGTACCTCCTCTACAGCAAAACACCTGCTTCTGTTTCATCTGGCACAAGACCACCTCCTCCTCAAATGCCCCTCCCCCCTCTCAAAGATTCCTTGTCATGCAAGTTACTTGGTGACTCTGCCAGTGCTGGTGCCATGTAAAAAAACATCCAGTCCACACTGTAAAGTGGTTGGCATTTGGAAGGGCATCCAGCTGTAAACTAACCCTCACCTGTTTTTCCAAGTGGTTGGTGTTAGGAAGGGCATCCAGCTGTAGAAACTCTGCCAAATCAGATTGGAGCCTGGTGCAGCCTTCTGGCTTGCCAGTCCTCAGCCAAACCGTCCAACCCATGCCAGCATGGAAAACGGACGTTAAATGATGATGATATATGCATGTGTGTGTGTGTGTATGTGTGTGTGTGTAGATATACACACACACATTAACTAATGCAATATATATACACATCATTCTTTCTTCGTTCCTGTTTACAATAAAACATAATCCGTTTCTATCAGTCTCCAAGTTATTATCTTTGTAGCATAACAACAACAATAATAATGATGATGATTAAAAAAAACAGACAATAATAACAAAAACAGCAATATTATTAATCTTAACAACAACAACAACATCCGACTAATCCGTCTCGTGTTTCTCTGGGTCTCCTCTCAGTTATTTCAAATATATTTATCTTTCATTAATTTCCATTACCAAAATCTCTTGGAATATTCGGTTTCAGGTGTCGACATTTGTGGAAACAAGTGTTGCACCATTCCGCAACAAGTCCTCCTTCTTCTTCTTCCTCCAGGTGCTCACTGCTAGATAATGTTCCTCTTTCTCCTTTCTTGCCCCCCACCTCGAAGCTTTTTAAAGAATATTTTTCCCCAAGATAACAACAACACCTACAGAAAAACTACAACAACAACTTCCACCACCACCAGCAGCAACAACTCCCACATCTCCTCCTCCTCCTCTCTGACTGCTGGCAAGAATCACTTTTATATGGAGGTGTTGTTGGACAATGTTAATTTCACATTTTCTTGTTTGCATCACTGTGTATATATGTATTAATTTTATATTATGTGTGTGTGTGTGTGTGTGTGTGTATATATATATATATATATATATATATATATATATAT
>NC_069001.1:2660061-2662357 GCF_001194135.2 Octopus bimaculoides
CATATATATATATATATATATATATATATATGTGAGTAGAAATTATATGTACAAGTAGATGTACAACTTCCACTGTTGTGTTCAGAGCTCCATGTAGATTATCATAATCCAGTCGCCTTTCTGCAAAGTCGTTAATTAGCTGCTATACTGAGTAGTTATTACCAGCTATGAGCTGCAGAACGAACATAGGGAAAATAAGGATAAACACAAATGAATATCAAAGTTCCTATGCACGTTTTAGCATCATAGCTATTTGGAGCCCTACCATAGAAGTTCCAAATGCATATGATATAGATGCTCAACTACAATGGACCCTAAGGGAACACTTTATTGTATCAAGTTACAGATAACTTCATCCTTATTTTTCTTATACATACATATACATATGCACACACACACACACACATATATATACATGCACACACACTATATACGTTTTAATTGGAATAAAAGTTTCAAAAGTTTCATGCATGGTCATGCATGAAACTCTTTGCCCTTGAGGCACTTTTTTTAACATTTCTTCTCATTAAAATTATGTAAGTGTATACATACACACACACACATATATATATATATGTGTATATGGTTGTGTGGTAAGAAGCTTGCTTCCCAGCCACATGGTTCTAGGTTCAGTCCCACTATGTAGCACCGTGGGCCAACCAACACCAACCACTCCGAGAATGTAGTGGGTGCTTTTTACGTGCTACTGGTACGGGAGCCAGTCAGGCGGCGCTGGCATCAGCCATGTTTGGATAGTGCTTTTTGCGTGCCACAGGCACAGGAGCCAGTGGGGGCGAGGGGGCTGGCATCG
This sequence comes from Octopus bimaculoides, assembly GCF_001194135.2. NCBI lineage: Eukaryota > Metazoa > Mollusca > Cephalopoda > Octopoda > Octopodidae > Octopus > Octopus bimaculoides. The sequence goes on from NC_069001.1 coordinate 2,660,873, forward strand.
ACCACGTTCTCAAGCATGGCATGTTGCCTGATGATCAAAAGGTATTTGACTGCGGCCATGCTGGAGCACCACCTTTAGTCAAGCACATTCACTCCAGGACTCATTCTTTGTAAACCTAGTACTTATTTTATCAGTCTCTTTTGCCGAACCTCTAAATTACAGGGATGTAAATAAGTGATGTTGGGGGGACAAACCGACATACAAACATACACACATACATATATATACATACACACACACACACACACACATATATATATATATATATATATATATATATACGACGGGCTTCTTTCAGTCTCGGTGTACCAAATCCACTCATAAGGCTTTGGTCAGTAGAAGACACTTGCCCAAGAACCGTGTGGTTGATCTTTTTTCCTTTCACTTTTCACTTGTTTCAGTATCAGACTGTGGCCATGCTGGGGCACCACCTTGAAGAATTTGTAGTCGAATCAATCGACTCCAGTACTTATTTTTTAAGCCTGGTACTTATTCTATCAAGTACACACACACAAACAAACCAGGATTCTTTCAGTTTCCATCTACCAAATCCACTCGCAAAGCTTTTGATTGGTTGGAAGCTATAATAGAAGATACACAGCCAGTTTTATGCAAAATAGGGTTTCCAGCCCTTTTCATTTAATAACAACCCTCGGCTCCCCACTTCGGTGATCGAAAATATCTTCAAACCTAAATCGAACAGGGTGAAGTTTAAGAAACATACACACTTTAGTTACGTTTGTTCGTTACTATTTGTTGCCTTGTATTCGAAGAGGGATCAGTGTTAACTTTGAAGTCTATAAATGCATAAATATATATACACACTGGAATGGATAACGTATGTATAAGAGATACTCTCGTGCCATGAAACCGGTGTTATGTTATTCTGTACTTTGTAGAAGATAGATAGATAGATAGATAGATAAAGAAGTTATCCTATTGGTATAACTACAAAGAAAATATTTTGCCCACAATAATTTCCGATATAAATCGTAATCTGTTCCATCTGGGAAACATTTGTTTGAAAATTCTATTTAAAAAATCGTCAATTTTTCCGGAGGTTGACGAAGACAGTTGGACCGGAACATATTTGTGTAGCCCAACTCCCTTCTTATATATGTGTTATTCTCTATAACATTACAAACATATATACACACACACACATCACACATAACATTCGTGTTTTGATTATATATTTATGCATGTTATATACACACACATGCTTGTTATTAAATGTACAGACACACACATATATATATATATATATATATATATATATATATATATGTTCACATAATGATATCTCCACAACATATTGGTGAGATAACCATGTAATCATTACCAAAATAGCAAATATTTCTCCACAAACGTCTATAATTGACAGTTAAATATAAACCTTATACAGAAATGTTGACATAAGTAATAAACTTCAATAATAATGGATATTAGCGTCAAAACTCTCATTTAAATATATATATATATATA
>NC_069001.1:2662818-2664025 GCF_001194135.2 Octopus bimaculoides
AAGAACCGATTGAGCAATGTCTTAAGTTACAATTCCATTCGTGTCTTCGATGATTTTAAAGCAGCGAGTCTCAACCCAGGTCTATATGGCCCACGATGGTCCATATAAAATTTTTGGCGGTCCACACTACAAAATGATAATTGGGGATCCACAAAAGTATTTTAAGGGCCTCTGAAAAAATTTTGTTTCAGATCAGTGGTTCTCAAACGGGGTCCATATAGCCCTTAAAGGTTCATATAAGATTTTTAGGGGTCCACGTGACAAAATGATAAATTGGCGACCCACAAAAATATTCTAAGGGACCCTGGGAAAATTTGGTTTAGATATGGTATTGGTATATATTGCGAGAAACAGCTAGGTTTCTTTCTCTAATGTTTTATATAGTTCAAACGACAAAAACTAATGAATGAAAAACCAAATGGGAATTTCTTTACTCTCCTCGACTCTCGGCTGTATTTTCTGTTCCTCTCCAGTTGGGTTCCTGCTTTTTCAGTTCTACCTCAGTATCCTGTCTCATGTGTTTCCTTGGGGGAAGGGTTTCTGATTCCAGGTCTTGTGGTTTTGAATTGTCATCAACACTTTTTTCTAGATAGGGTTGTTGGCCCTACACAAACCTATTTTTACCTCTGGGAAGAGGTGATCCCTAATAGTCTGCCCCTCTTCTTTGACCTATCCAGAATGGGAGGTCCTACCAAGGGTTTGTGCTCCACTAGCATAGTTCTCAGGGTTGTTGAGGCATACAAGCCACTACATCACAAGAATTGGACATTGTAGTGGCAGTTATCAAATTGCAGCCATTCAAAATCCTCGTTGGTCTCACCTATCAACCTTATCGGTCTTACGAAAGAGTCTAAAACAGTGGTTCTCAACCTTTTTAATATCTAGGCCAGATCCTGGATTTTTTTAAGGGGTTCTGCACCAAGAAAAAGGAAAACACAAATCAGTTAAATAAATTTATCATATTTATAGAGGGAAGACTATCAAGGGCTGCTGGGAGGATATTTGAGGGCTGCTTGTGACCCTGGGTGTTGCAACTGAGAACCACCAGTTGAGAAATATCGCAAACACATGGTGATGATGACGACGATGATAATGGTTATTTGAACACTTTGAGTGTATTTACCAAAATAGAAGTTACTGATGCTTCCCAAAAATAAATCTGTTTCTGGCTAATCATTACAAAAATAGAAGTTTCTAGATTACCAGT
>NC_069001.1:2665564-2667224 GCF_001194135.2 Octopus bimaculoides
CATCATCGTTTAACGTCCGCTTTCCATGCTAGCATGGGTTGGACAATTTGACTGAGGACTGGTGAAACCGGACGGCTACACCAGGCTCCAATCTGATTTGGCAGAGTTTCTACAGCTGGATGCCCTTCCTAATGCCAACCACTCAGAGAGTGTAGTGGGTGATTTTAAGTGCCACCAGCACGAAGGCCAGTCAGGCGGTACTGGCAACGGCCATGCTCAAAATGGTGTATTTTACGTGCCACCCGCACAAGAGCCAGTCCAGGGGCACTGGCAACGATCTCGCTCAAAAATCCTTACACATGTCACGGGCACAAATATATATTGTAAATATAATTGTAAGCTAAAGCATATAAACTCTCAACAGTAAAAATGGGTATAGTACACAGATATATGCCCCAATATTAAACTATTTTCTCCAGTCAATGTACGGTGAAATCTTATAGGCTTAAGCTTATAATAATATTTACAAAATTCTCACTTGTCATCATTTCTGAACTTACACATATATTTATCCACAAGATTTAATTAAAATCTTTATTGCAAGTTTTCATCACTTGTTACTTACCCTCGATGCCGATGTCGCCCACACTTGCTGACCACAATACTGCCATGCCCCAGCATTTCAGAAACCCCTAACCTATGCCATGTGCTTTTGGTGCTACGATCGTCTTCACTCACTTTTCGTGAAAAGACAATATTTCTGCGGCCTGGCTGACAGAATTCCCTGAGAGGTTTCTACATCTGAACAAATGAAGAACACCACGATGCAACAAGTATATGGGAGCTAACGAAGATTCTAATTCAAATTGAAATTGCAATGCTCTACTTGCTGATCACGTGTTCATTTCTCATACTCTCTCCTTCTCTCTTCCTTTTTCATTTCTCTCTCTCTCTCTCTCTTTCTCTTCAAGTTATATCTTAACTTCACAACCCCCCTCCACCAAATCACCAAATTCCTCCCAGTAGGATTAATTATGCTGCCATATAATATACGGAATATACAGAGAAGCCATCCATCAAGTGCCAATGTCTAAAATTTCATCCACCACACCCATCCGCCCACCCACCACTCACCCACCGTCTTTTTTCCAATGAAGATATTTAGTTTCTTCTGTTCTTACTTTCATTGAATTTTAACAACACACACACATACATATATGTACATATGCATATATATATATACATATGTACATATATATGCATATGTACATGTATGTATGTATATATAATATATATATACACATATTTATATTATGTGACTATATGAAGGCACAGGCATGGTTGTGTGGTAAGAAGCTTGCTTCCCAACCACATGGTCTTAGGTTCAGTCCCACTGCACAGCACACATATATATATATATATATATCATCATCATCATCATCATCATCATCGTTTAACGTCCGCCTTCCATGCTAGCATGGGTTGGACGATTTGACTGAGGACTGGTGAAACTGGATGGCAACACCAGGCTCCAATCTAATTTGGCAGAGTTTCTACAGCTGGATGCCCTTCCTAACGCCAACCACTCAGAGAGTGTAGTGGGTGCTTTTACGTGTCACCTGCACGAAAACGGCCATGCTCGAAATGGTGTCTTTTATGTGCCACCCGCACAAGAGCCAGTCCAGGGGCACCGGCAACGATCTCGCTCGAAAAACCTCAT
>NC_069001.1:2668211-2670100 GCF_001194135.2 Octopus bimaculoides
GTGTGTGTGTGTGTGTCTGAAGTCGTGTGGTTTTTTTCTACGTGGAAAAGTTTTTTCTTTAAACCGTAGAAGTCTGTGACAATTCCACACAACTGCCAGAAATGTAAAAGGAGAACGGATTCATCAAATTTCACTGCGATATCTTTCGAATTGTGTGTCTTAGTCATTTGTATGCACATCTGTTACTGGGGCGGTGGGGGTGGCTTTGTTGTTGAAGATGATGATGATGATGATGATGATGATAGGGAGGAGAAAGAGGAGGGGAGTAAATCTGTTATTGTTGTGGATGGTAGTAGTAGTAGTAGTAGTAGTCACAGAGATGGTCATGATGGTGGTGGTTGTGATGGTGGTGGTAGTGATTACAGTTGTGGTAGTAGTGGTACTCCTGTTGTTGCTGTTGTTGATGATGAAGATGATGAGGAGGAGGAGGATAAGGAGAAGGAGGAGGAGAGTAATGTTTTTATTATTGTTGTTGTTGATGATGATGATAGTGAGAAGAAGGAGAATAATGTTGTTGGTGCAAATAGTGAAGAGAAGAGAGTGATATAGTTATTGTTGTTGCTGCTGCTGCTGCTTTTGCTGCTGTTGTTGTTGTTGTTGGTGGTGGTGGTGGTATTGATGAAGATGATAGGTGAAGAAAGAGGAGAGTAATGTTGTTGCAGTTGCTGTTGTTACTACTACTACTACTACTAGTTGTTGTAGTAGTAGTAGTAGTAGTAGTAGTAGTAGTAGTAGTAGTAGTGATGGAGGTGCTTGCACTGGTGCTGGTGCTGGTGATAGTGGTGGTGATGGTGATGATAGTGGATGTGGTTGAGGTGGCAGCAACAGTGGTGGCGGTGTTGTTGTTGGTGGTGGTGGTCGTGGTGGTACTCATGTCGGTGCTGTAATTGTTTTAAGCTATTTCATGGGAGTAAAATTTAAATGCACCAAACATTCAGCAACGTGAGAGAGCTTTGCATTGTACAGAACCCTTTAGAGTGACAGAAAGAAGATGGCTGAGTGGTTCGGCTATACTAGGCTTGTGATCATACAGGAATGGAAGTGCTATCAGGTAGGGCTTCTGTTGATTGCACATGGAGCAATAAAATCATATGGCAGATATTTGTGTCACGTCCAAGCTTTGCTGACCAGTGGAGCGATGTCAAACAGCTGTTGTTGCATGTAGGATAAATCTCACTAGTGTGAAGGTGAATTGCTTTCTCTCTCTTGAGGACCATGTACTGCAATAGCTTGGGATTCAAGGGCCCACAGCTATTTAACACCTTGCTGAAGGATCTGAGTGATCTTCATGGAGTGAGGGCAGAGGTTTTCAAGAAACAGCTTGACTTTCTGCTACCCAGATGAACCAATATCAAGGCAGGAAACTCAAAAGAGGGCAACAGTTATCGAACTCCCTCCTTAAACCAAAAGCCAATCATATAAAATTGGCCAATGGAAAGCTCATTATATTGGTGGTGCCCCAGTATGGCCACAACCTTTTGGACTGAAATGTATATAAAAGAATAAAAGAATATAAAACATACACACACACACACACATATGCATATGTATGTGTGTGTGTATAATATATATATAGATAGATAGATAGATAGACAGGCAGATAGATAAACAGGTATATAGATAAGATTGTGAGTGTGTGCGTATGTGTGTGTGTGTGTAGTATGGTGTTTGTGTGTGTGTGTGTGTGTGTACGCGTGCGTGCTTGTAATGTTTCTGCATAAAAGAAACCCCAACAATGGTTAATGTGTTTTCGTTTCACTGCTTTGTGTTTCCTGTCGGTGGAAATGGAGCCGAGGCCCTCACCTAATTGATCCAAGCAGAATGAGCGAAAGAAGGAGAAAAACACACACCCATCTTACACACTGGTGCACAGTGACCCCATTTCTCAA
>NC_069001.1:2670822-2672098 GCF_001194135.2 Octopus bimaculoides
ATTGAGGCTACTAAGGTTTCCAGGTATATAAAGGGGGTAGCATTCCAATCAGCTGAAGGAGCTTCTTTCAGGGTACCCTAATTTCTTGAATAGATCGGCCCTTACTAATTTATGGATGGCTGCCAACGTTGTGTCTGATCTTGTTTTGAGTAATTGGAATAAATTTGGAGAGAGGCATTAAATGAGGGGGGGCGGGGGTACTGGTGGCAGTGACGGTGGTAGCAGCGGTGGCAGCAGCGGTGGTAGTGACAGCAGCAGAGGTGGTGGCCATGGCAGTAGTGGTGTTGGTGATACTGGTGGTGATGGTCGTGTTTGTAGTAATAGTAGTAGCGGCAGCAGCAACAACAACAACAGCAGCAGCAGTAGTAATAGTAGTAGTAGTAGTAGGAGTATGGATGGATGGATGGATGGATGGGTGGATGGCATTTTTTTCAGTGAAAGGTGATACTATCAAAAATAAGGTTAGGTTCCCCAAAGGCAATGATGCAGTGAAAGGGTGTATCCCGAGGCACACATATGCAAAACTTCGTTGTACGTACATCCTGAGAAAGAACATGGCAAGCTTACAGTTTGGTAACACCACCCTACCCACCACCCACCTCCAGACTTTGTTTTCTTATAACTTTCTTAACAGGGATGGAAACGGTGGCAAGGGTATGCAACGGTATGGCGTTCCCCTATCTTTTTAGCTCACTCAGAAGGGCTGGCTTATACCGTGGGGCCTTCTCCCATCTTCCCAACCTCACCCTCTCAGACCTTACCTTATCCCCCTCCCCCTCATCATCATCATAATTTAACGTCTGTTTTCCCATGCTGGCATGGGTTGGACGGCTTGACAGAAGCTGCCCAGCTGCAGAAATACACCAGGCTCCAGTTGTCTGGAGCAATGTCTTGGACATATTTACTCGAATGAGTTGACCCCAGGACTTATTCTTTTTTAAGCCTGGTACTCATCCTATCAGTCTCTTTTGCTGAACTGCTAAGTCATGGGGACGTAAACACACCAACACCAGCTGAGAAGCGTTGGTGGGAAACAAGTACAAAGACACACACGCACATAGATATACATACATATACACATACATATGTACACGCACACATACATATGTACACGCACACATACATACACACGTACATACATACATACATACAGACATACATACATACTACAAACTACATTTTTCCATCATATCTTCCAGTTTTTCAATATCACTAACGAATAATAACAACCAAGACAATATCATAGGTCGTTTTTTATGCCGTGCAACAATGACAA
>NC_069001.1:2672869-2679080 GCF_001194135.2 Octopus bimaculoides
TATATATATATATATATATATATATATATATATATATATATATATATACAAACTAGATGCAAACATGTATATATGCTTATATACACACACATATATACTACATGCATCCTTATTACATACATACATACACATATGCATGCCTACATACAAACATACATATGCATACATGCATACATACGCTCAGATATACATATATATACATACTACATACATACACACACACATACCATATATACACACTATACACACACACATCATACACACATTCATACTACATGCATTCATATTACATACATATACACAATCATACATACATACACACGCACATATACACACACATACACACATACACACATGCATACAGCTCAACCAACACAACAGTTCAACCACATGTATCTACATATATATATATATATATATATATATATATATATATACACGAACACTGACAGTTCTCTTTACTTAAAAAGTCGTGTCACTTTGTTCATGACCAGCTTGAACTCTCTTAAAAGGAACTTAAAAATAAAACTCAGAAAAAACACACAAACTGATATATATATACATACATACATACATACATACATGCATGCATGCATACATGCATACAGACATTAAGGGCAAACCCACATGCCATAAATAATTGCTATTAAATATAAAAATAAAATGAGACCTAATTCATTATAAAAATGCCAATATAATGCACAGAAGTCATTGTATAGTATGTATGTATGTATGTATGTATGTATGTATGTATGTATGTATGTATGTATGTATATATGTATGTATGAATGTATGTATACAAATACATGCACACACACACACACATGTATCATATGTACTGACATATATACATATATTTATACACACACATACACACACACATACATACAGAAACACATACACACATACTTATATCTCATCATCACCATCATCATCATCATCATCATCATCATCATCATCATCATCGTCATCATCATCATCATCATCATCATTTAACGTCCATGTCCCATATTCCATGCCAGCCCAGAACATGGTTTGTTTGACAAGATCCAATGTGACTAGGGACTACACACACACACACACACACACACACACACACACACATATATATATATATATATACACTCACATCCATATTGGTAGTCTTTTGTATGAGAATGGTTTCAAATTTCGGCACAAGGCCAGCAATATCTGGAGCAGGACTAAATCAATTACATCGAACCCCAGTGTTTCACTGGTACTCATTTTGTGAACCCCGAAAGGATGAAAGGCAAAGTAGACCTCAGCAGAATTTGAACTCACAACATAAAGCCAAACAAAATTCTATTGCATAAAAATGCTATTACTGATCATTTTAGAAATATATCGTTTCCTATTTGCAATCAATGAATTTTGTTGGGGCATAATCCTGATGATAATTAATAAAACCTATCAAATCTTTATTTCACAGCAAAAAATATTGAAAAACTAAAAAAAAAGGTGCCTATTGAGAAACATCTTCAGCAAAAACTCTTCAATCGGAAGACAAGACTAAAATCATTTGAAAAAAACTTGTAATTTCAGTGAGTGGAAGTTAATTACACATCTGGCCACCATCCCTCGAGCCCCTCAATAAAGGATGTGCTCTATTATTTCTATTATACTATATGTAAACATTGTGAGTCCCGCTGTGGAGACTGACAGTCTGGGTCCTTCGTTACTTGTTCTCATTAACTTAGGCGTTAACCCATAACAATATTCACACCAAGTCCTTCCATGTTTACATATACATAATAAATTATACCATATGCTGTTTGATGAGAGCTTTAATTAACATATCTAAATAACTAATTAGACCCACATACCCTGCATTATTACACACCAATCTTAATTAGTTTTAAAAAAAATAATAATAAGATTCCAGGCTCGCTCAGATAAGTACCACTTGTTGTTGTTGCTGTTGTTGTTGGAGTCAGCTCTTATTGAGCAGACCCATGATCGAAAGTGTTCTGGCTAGGACGATCCCATCTTCCTATGACTATCTAAAAATATACCATCCCAATGTGTTCTTGTCTTTTACAACACAGTAATGTGTAATTTGAGGGAGATTCACCTGCTATTTCATATTGTGGGTTTAGTGACCATGTAAAGGTCGTTTGATATAATTGCCTCACCTCCACCTACAAACACACACACACGGACTAATCAAATAAGTCATATTTGTTGTTGTCATTGTTGTTGTTGTTGTTTAGCTCTTATCCAGATACCAGTGTCGCATAACCAGTCCATTTAAAAATACCCTTGAATTGTGAGGCAATACGCTGTGCTTGAGGAGACCTATTGAGTCAAGTAAAATCAAAAACCAAAAATTAAAAATCGAAATTGAAATCAAAATGGAAATTGTAGTTGTGGCTGGTGCCAGTGCCGCCTGACTGGCACTCGTACTGGTGGCACGTAATAAGCACCATTCACGTGTGGGTTGATGTCAGTGGCATGTGAAAAGCACCATCCAAATGTGGTTGAAGCCAGTGCCACCTGACTGGCTCCCATGCTGGTGGCACATAAAAAGCACCCACCACACTCTCAGAGTGGTTTGTGTTAGGAAGAGCATCCGGCTGTTGAAACCTTGCCAGATCAAACTGGAGCCTGGCTTGCCAGTCCTCAGTCAAACTGTCCAACCCATGTCAGCATGGAAAACGGACGTTAAACAATGATAAGGATGATGATATATATATATATATGTGTGTGTGTGTTGGTGTGTGTGTGTGCAATAATTTTATATGCTGGCACACGCCTTGTAGTATACAGTTTAAAGCCCATCCACAGCATTTGGCTACCTGATGTCATCAACAGTATGGATGTATATGCTACTGGATTAACTTCAGGAGTTTCTTTGTGTTCATAGAGTTTATAAAAATATGAGAGAAAGAAGAAGGGATTCACAAGACTCTTTATTATTCACTACAACCGTTTCAACCCATCTCTGCACAAAAGAAAGTCTGAAATGTCATTCATCAGGTTGCCTAGCCTATGCAGTTTTATACACACATGCAAACATACACACACGCATAAGCAGACAGCTCTACTCTCACACACAGACAATTGTACATTCATAGACACAGAAATAAACAGACACATACGCACGCACACATACACGTACATATGCAAACATACGCACACACATATGCAGACAGCTCTACTCTCACGCATAGACAACTGTACATTCATGACAGACATGCATTCACACATACATATGCACACATACACACGCATGTACATGTGCACACATACACATGTGCGTGCATGTGCACACATACACACACACACGTGCATGCACACACATACACACACGTGTGCGTGCGCACACATACACACACACACAGCTCTATACACATACACACAGCTCTATACACACACACACAGCTATACATACAATTCTACACATACAGTTCTATAGATGTATAAATACAACTCCTCTCTCACATAGTTGTATATACACAAATGCACACACACACACCTATACAGACATAAATACAAACACATAGCACACACACATGTACAAACAGTTCTACACCCACGCATATGCAATCATACATGCACAGACACACACACACGCACACGCACACACATGCACACTTGCACACGCACACACACACACACAGAGGTGTAGATCTGTGACCAGTTCAGTGTTGACAGCAAATAAAAAAACGGAATGAATGCAAGACAAAGGAACTTATAGCAGGACATTGCTAATGACAGCAGTTATGTGGGTGACGCCAATTAAGTGTTAATTAGCCTTCAACAATTGCCAAATTAACTAAGCTAATTAGCACTATTACCACCACTATAACTACTAGTAAGACTAACACCTACTACTACTACCACTACTGCTATTGTTTTTTGAGCCAACAGTGGAAGGAAGTCTGAACGCTGTCGCATGACCTGCAAGAAACTGCAGCCGAATGTCCCTCAAATCACAACCTGCCTACAGTCTTTGGGAAGGACATACTGTGTAATGTGGGTGCTGGATTCTCCCCAGTACCTCCAAATGTTCATAATTACTGGTTTAGCATTATTGCAACCACCACAGCAACAACAACAATTAGTAGGACTAACCCCTACCACCACCACTGCACTACCAGAATGAGACAATTGGGTGCAGCTGCTTGGATGCAGACAATTTGGCACAGTTGAGTGAACATTTGACTTGTTTTGGTGGCAGTGCGTTTTGGTCCTGGAGGGCAAACACACACACTCACACACACATGTGTGTGTACAGAAATGCACACATATAGAATTGAGGAAGTGATAGAGAGAGAAACATTAGACATGCATAAAAACATAATTAGATGCTCACGCACATAAACAGGGAGAGAGAGAGATGGGGGAACAGGAGAGAGAGGATGAGAGAAGCAATGAATATATCTGATGTCAAATGACTCAGTGTTGAATCTGTGGCACTAAAATGGCTGAACCAAAACAGCCCATACCCTGCTACTTAAAATCAACGAGTAATCCACCATTTTAGGGGAAAGAAATAATTTTTTTAGTACAAAACGCTTTGAAAAAAAAAGGTTGAATAAAAGGATTTTCCAGCCAAATTTGACATTTTAGATGTCAACTTTGTCAGCATTTCAAAGTTGTTGTCATCATACTCAAATCTGTTATATTCAGTTTCAACTACATTGTTCTCATCTCATCCCATTTCATCTTTGTCCACTTATTCCTGCCCAAGGTCGTTAGGGTATGAGTCCTCAAGCACACCTTCCATTGGTTTCTATCAGAAACAGCCATCTCTGATTGATCTGGTTAGATACACCCAAGCAAGACCAACTGAGTTCATGGATGTCTTATTTAAAAGAAAAGTAAAAATGTTTAATTGCAAAACTTCAAAAAAGATTATAATAATAACAGTTGAAAAAAAAGATTTTGCCGTCAAATTTAACAATTTAGACCTCGTCCTTGTCAACATTAGTATGCTCAATTCTTTAATCTTCAATCTCAATCACATCATTCTCATCTCATCTCATCTCATCTTCTTCACCCACTTGTTCCTGGGAGAGTCATGGGGACAAGAGTCCTTAAGAGTCATGGGGACAAGAGTCCTTAAGAGTCATGGGGGCAAGGCCCTGTCCGTGGCAACCATCTCCAATTGATCCAGCTAGATCCCCAAGCAAGACCAATCTAGTTTGTGGATGTTTATTTAAGAGAAAAAGTAACAATTTTTAATTACAAAGCCTTTAAAAGAAAAAACAAAAAAACAAAAACAAAGTTGAATAAAAGTTTTGCTCCTGAAATTCACCATTACACACATTGTTGTTGTTGGTTTTAATTTCTTCATTGTCAGTTGTGATTGTGGAGTAAATCGTGTTTTTTTTATTCTTCTTCAACAGACATCAACATCACTAAAAGGCAAAGTCGACCTCGGCAGAACTTGAACTCAGAATGTAAAGACATATGAAATACCGCTAAGCATTTCGCTCAGTGTGCTAATGTTTCCGCTAGCTCACCGTCTTTTAAGTGAAGCACAGTGTTGGACCTCTGTGCAAGGCCCTTCACTTTGCAAACCCCAGTTTGACTATGTGGTTATACGTGTTTGTGTTTGTATGTGTGACCATACATGCATGCATGTGTATGTTTATGTGAGTGCATATATATATGTGTATGCATTGGTGCATGCGGGTTTGTATGTGTGTGCATGTATGTGTGTTTGTGTCCATGTATGGTGTTGTTTAACTCCAAGCCAGGCCTCATTGAGTTGGCCTTCCATCCATGACCATCATGACATTTTCTATATTTGCAACATATTCTATATTCAGAACATTATCTAATCCGTCGTTTTATTTTTAAGAAGAAAGTAGATTTGAAAGAATTTGGTTGCTATTTTTAGCAGCTCCAGTAGCCACGGATCCTGTTATGTCAAATTATCTTATTGATGATGCTGTTGTTGTTGTTGTTGCTTGTTGTTATAGCCCAAGGTCAAACCTGATTGAACAGAACTATAATTATAAGCATTCCAACGGTGACCATCCTGTCTCTTTTCTGCGTGTTGGAAATCTAAAACCACATTATCTATTAATATATCCGTTTACTTTTTAAACAGGAGTGTGAACTTTGAGGGCAATTTGGCTATTATTTCTAGCAGGTAGAGCAAATTGCACAGAGGCCTGTTGTGTTGGAGGTGATGGCACAACTGTTTAGGGTGTTGGTGGCACAGGTGGGAGTCGGGGGG
>NC_069001.1:2679468-2683526 GCF_001194135.2 Octopus bimaculoides
GTGGTGGTGGTGGTGGTGGTACCACAGAATATCCATTTCCATTGTCAAAATAAACAAGTTAGCTCATGTCAAAAATGCCGACAACACCAACTTAATGAGGCAAACCTAATTATTATTATTATTATTATTATTATTATTATCATCATTATTATTATTATTATTATTCTAAAGGCAGTGAGTTGGCAGAACCATTAGCATGCCAGGCGAAATGCTAAGTGATATTTTGTCTGTTTTCGTTGCCAGGGTCGACTTTGCATTTTATCTTTTCGGGGTCGATAAATTAAGTACCAGTGAGACACTGGAGTTGATGAAATCGACTAGTCCCCCACCCCAAATTTCAAGCCTTGTGCCTATAGTAGAAAGGATTATCATTATTATTATTATTATTATTATTATCAACATTATTATTATTGTTATCATTATTGTCATGAAGAAGATTGCCCCATCACGTTCCTTTGGTTGGGAAAGGAAGGTAGTGTTTCTTTGTCTGGTGGCTTTAGTGAAAGAGGTTGTGTGGTGGTCCAGGTTGAAAGGGCTGAAGACAGACACTTTCCTCTTTGGCCAAACCCTCATCAGTAGAAGGGAACATGCTACCTCCCAGCAATTTTGCTAAAAGGTGGGTGAATGTAGTGCAAATGGCCCAAGTGAACAGGCCTACTCTAAGCATGTGCCTCTAGATCAAGGGTAGATGAAGTGGAGAGAGCATTTGCCATGGAGGTCAGGGCAATTGTGGGTTTTGTGGGGTTTCCAAAAGTAGCCCTTGGAAGTCTCCCTCATTTGAAGATTTTATTGTTATTCTGTTTTTTGTGAAGGTGCATGGCTCAGTAGTTAGAGCGTTTGGCTCACAATCTTGAGATCGTGAGTTCGATTCCTGGATTGGGCTGTGTATTGTGTTCTTGAGCAAGACCCTTTATTTCACTTTGTTCCAAATTCACTCAGCTGTAGAAATGGGTTGCGACGTCACTGGTGCCACACTGTATTAGCCTTCATCTTTCCCCATACCTTGCATTCCCCATGTTATGCCCTCAAGTACCCTTGGCCTTCACAAGTCCTCCTTTGGGACCAAGTGCTGGAGACTCCTGTAAAGGGTGATTGATTCCAGACACTCCTAAATAAAAAAAGACAGGCTGGTCACAGCTGGAACGACTTTGGCTTCATGGTCATGTTTAACCAGGGGCTAAACTACAGCAATGATTACAACTTCTAGAATAGCCACTACCGTCATATACACCACCACCATCACCACTGCCACCAGCAGCAGCACCACCACCACCAGCACCACCGCTACCATATCCATACAACAATTCAACATTATTCATTATTATTACTACCTCCACACTGATGACAGACATCATTACACTCACCGCTACCACCACCACCACCACTACCGCTGCCACGACTACTACTACTACTACTACTACTACTACTGTAGCATAGTTTTGGTCATTTAATTCATAACAATTGCAACACCCAGTCCAATCCTGAATTTTATAATTGATCATTGGTGTGCCTGAGGGTGTATATATATAGACATATACATAAACACGTACATACAGATATACCTTCACACACACACACACACACACATATAAACCAAAAACAAAGTTCTTTCACTGGAATTTATAATTTAGGCAGCAGCAATAGCTTTGTTATGTGTAAATGCATGAGTGTATATATGTATGTATGTATGTGTGTACATTTGTATGCATATATATACATGTATGTATGTGTGTATGCATGTATGTATACATGTATGCATGTAGCCGTGTATGTGTGTATATACATATGTGTGTGCACACATATGCATATGTGTAAGCATGGATGTCAATGCATGTATAGACCTGCATGTTTTGTGTGTGTGTGTGTGTGTGTGTGTGTACGTGTGTGTGTGTGTACGTGTGTGTGTGTGTCTATATATATATTCTTTTATTTTTTCACTTGTTTCAGTCATTAGACTGCGGCCATGCTGGGGCAGCACCTTGAAGAATCTTTTGTCAAATGAATCGACCCCAGTACTCAATTTTTTTGCTAAATTTGGCACTTGTTCTATCAACCCCTTTTGCTGAACCACTAAGTTATAAGGACATAAGCACACCAGCACGGGTTGTTAAGCGGTGGTGGTGGTGGTGGTGGTGGAAAAACACACACACACACACAGAGTAGAACCTCACAGTACGAGTGCACCATTGTAAGAGTATTTTGCTGCACAAGCCGAGGCTCAAAGTACAAACTGACATCCACAGTACAAGCGAGTTTCATCCGAGTGACCGCTAGTCGGTGCTGACCTCTCCCAACAAGCGCAGCCTCCACTCTCTCAGTTCATGGATTTATCTCGTTATGACGGCATCCATGTTGTGTTTTACCCAGTGTTTTTTTTTTAGTTTTGTGTGCTTTTGTTATTATTTTATAATAATTCATTTTGTGTTAGCCATGGGTCCTAAAGAGGTTAATGTGAAGGACAGTGCTGAGAAGGACAAGCTGATTATGATAGAATTGAAGAAGGAAATCATTGATAAACACGAGAGAGGAGTGTGTGTGGTGGACACAGCACATCGATATGACCGGAACATGTCAACGGTCTGCACCGTGATGAATTAAAAGGATGAGATGAAGGCCATTACAGCAGCAAAAGTTGTCTCCGGACTCTCTAAGCAAGGCACATCTGCCCATGAAGAGATGGAAAAATTGCTTCTCTTGTGGATCAACGAGAAGCAGGGGATACAATCACAGAGACCATCGTCTGCAAGAAAGCAGAAGCGCTGGATGGGGATTTCCTGAAGCAGAACCCTGGAACATCAATGGAGGAGACATAAGCAGACATATTTAAGGCCAGTCATGACTGGTTTGATAATATCAAGAAGAGGACTGGTGTTGACAGTGTCGTCAAGTATGGAGAAGCAGCAAGTTTTGACACGAAGGCAGCTGAGGATTTTGTGCGTGAATTCTGCCAGCTCATCACAGCCGAGGGTTACATTGCACGTGGTGGCAAAGTGAGCTTCTTAATCACGCAGCCATGATTGTGCCTAACACCCTCCTGGGGCACTTTGAGTGCCCCAGGAGGGTGGCTTTAAAAACAAAAAGCAAAAAAGAAAATTACCAAAAAGCAAAAAAGAAAATTACCAAAAATCAAATAAAATTATGAAAGAATAAACCAAAACTGAAATTGATATTCCAGAGAAAGAAGTTGGAATTTTTCAAAATGGAAACTAAACAAACATTAAGGATAAACCAAGTCCATGCTCCAGCATGGCCATGGTTTAAAAAGGATTGAATATAAGTAAGAGAAGAAAGGGAGAAGACAGAAAGAAAGAGAAGGAAAGAAAGGGTAAATGTGAATAAGGGAAAACTGAAGAAGAAGAAGAAGAAGAAGAAGAGGGAAGGAGGAGGTGGATAGCATGAGGGGGTAGAGAAGGGGAAAGAAGGAGAGGAAGAGAGAAAGAAAGAAAGAAAGAAAGAAAGAAAGAAGAATGCAAAACAAAAGAATACAGAACTTTGAACGAACAGTAACTTTAAACGAGAGAGAAACCATCTTTGAAAATGGTTGGCGTCATTGGAGGAGAGGATGAAATTGCAGACAATGACGGGTACAAAACCCAGAAAATATCCAGTAACACCACAAGAGTTAGAAACCAGTTCTGTTCATTCGTTCCCACACTCCATATCTCGTAAATATTCTCCTGGCAGTTTGCAGCGACACTATTATTGTTGTTGTAGTTGTTAGTAAAAGTTTACAATATTTTCATAACTACACACACACACACATACACACGTATATATATATATATATGTATGTATGTATGTATGTATGTATGTATATGGATGTGTGTATAGAAATAACAACTGCAACTGCTTGCCAGTGTCAATTGTTTTTATGGAAATATAAATCTTTATATTTCTCTTTCATAAATCACAGCATTGGATAAATTATATATGTGCGTGTGAGCCTGCGTGAAATGTACACATACATGTTTCATTTGATATACATGCACATTGTATATGTAAACATACATGTATATGTGTATATATATATATATATATATATATATATATATATATAT
>NC_069001.1:2683826-2690166 GCF_001194135.2 Octopus bimaculoides
ATATATATATATATATATATATATATATATATATATACCAGTGTGCAGTTATGGTTTTTTTTAAATGCTTATATAATAACAGGAAAAAATTGTAGTTTTATAAAAAAATAGCATAAACATAAAGCTAAATAATCAATTTAATAATTTCATCCAATAGAACCATCATAAGCATCAATAACTACCTCTGCACAGGGTGAAAATCGTTAACAAACTCGGATTAAGTGGTCTTTGTTCATATCAGACATGACTCGAACTATGGTGGCTTTCAAAGACTCTTTGGTACTATGTAGGTGTTCATTGACATTTTTCTCAATGATGCTTCATACATGGTAGTCCAGTGAATTGAGATCTGGAGAATTAAGGGGCCAAATGTTGGGGGTCATGTGATCGTGCAAATTGTCAGCCATCCTTTCTTGTGTCATTTTGATGGTGCAGAATCTTGTTGAAAGACATAAGGCCTTCCATCACATACACTGTTGATCCAAGGCTTACCGACTTTATCCAGAACATCAATATACACAGCAGTATTCATCCTAAGGCCTTGTAGTAAAAAGTGAGGTGGGATCACATGTCCTTCATTGCTAACAACACCCAAAACCATGACATTTGCAGGAACTTTTGTGTGCATTACTTTGGAACTTCAGAAAGGTTTGCACATAGCAAAAAATATAGGAATAAGCAGTGGAGTAAATTTGTTTGACTAAAGTTGTGAAGGCAGTGCTCCAGACTGGCCACAACCAAAAGACTCAAACAAGTAAAAGTAAGAGAGATGTTTGCAAATAATCTACAAGAACAATATGGTTATTGTCAAAAAGACATCGGAATACCTTGAGAAAGGATAAGATAACCTAAAAACACAACTGACAGCAAAACTGAACATACAAAACGGTACAAATAAAACGTTTAACAATAAATTGATTCTGTTTCTATGTTTAAACATTCAAACAGACAATGATAGATGTGTCATGTTCGTTTATAAGAGACACAAATAAGCATTTGGACTAATGTGGAGACAGAGTTGACATCTACGGAGAAACGAAATGCTGGCTGGAAAACCCGTAGTTAGAAGATCTTTCAGGTTTTCCTACACAAATGAAGTGCCAGGGAAACAAGCCTAGTCTTTATGGCTTTCGGTGTGTGGTTAAGAAGCTTCCTTTTGCAATCATATGGTTTCCGTTTCAGTCCCACTGTACAGCACCTTGGTCAAGTGTCTTCTACTGCTATAGCCCTGCGACAACCAATGCCTTGTGAATGAATTTGGTCAACGGAAATTGTGTATAAGCTCATCATGTATGAATATATACATACATGTGTGTGTGTGTAACTATCTATCTATCTATCTATCTCTCTCTCTCACTATATATATATATATGTATGTATGTACGTGTACATATATATATATCATCATCATTTAACGTCTGCTTTCCATGCTGGCAAGGGTTGGACAGTTTGACAGGAACTAGTTAGGCAGAAGACAGCATCTTGCTTCACTGTCTGTTTTGGCAGATCTTTTTTTACAGTTGGATGCTCTTCCTAACACTAACCACTCCACACACACACACACACACACACACATATGTATGTATGTATGTATATATATATATATATATATATATATATATATATATATATATATATATATATATATATATATATATATATATATATATATATATACACATACATATACACACACACACACACAC
This sequence comes from Octopus bimaculoides, assembly GCF_001194135.2. Taxonomy (NCBI): domain Eukaryota; kingdom Metazoa; phylum Mollusca; class Cephalopoda; order Octopoda; family Octopodidae; genus Octopus; species Octopus bimaculoides. The sequence continues at coordinate 2,685,533 of NC_069001.1, forward strand.
ACACACATTAAAAAATAATAAGTACTCTCACTAACACATGTATATAAATTATTACACACACATCAGCATGTATGTGTATACATATGTGTGCATGTATGTGTGTGCATATCTGTGTGTGCATGTGTGTGTGTATGTGTGTGCGCACGCGTGCGTATGTGTCATTGTAATCTGACACAACTCCACAACCCAAATGAAATTATCTGTCCATTCACTCCAGAATGTTAACTGTATGAAAGTGGTAGACCACTCCCCACCATTCTTTTTCTTTTACTAACGAACATTATCCAATTAACATGCTAAATCCATTGAAAAAATTATTATTTGTATTGCTGTCGATTATTATTTATTTATTCTATGATAATTATTATCATTGTTATTGTTGTTGCGGTGTTGTGTGTTATGGAGTATGAAACTCTTTCTCTACTCCCACATCTTCCAAACGCATATAACCATTGCCATTCAGAAGTTTAAGCAGAACACAGTGATCAACTCCACTCCCGCATTCAATCTCACTCGTTCACGAGCCAATACTGGAGCTTCTATGGGGTCTTTTAATCTGCTAGAAATCCTAAACAAATCACCATCAAAATCACACTTTATTATCTTTAATAATAAAAGCGAAATCCTGTTTATCCATCTGGGACCCCCATATCTCAGTCTACATTGGATCTACATAGACATATTATACCTTTCTGGAGTCAAGATGATCGTGGGATGGAAAATCTGCCCTTCGTTTGGTTCTTGAATATCCAGCAATGGGGTCTGATTTAAAAGCATTTGGGTTGCTATTTCTAGCAGGTAAAGCTTGGCTGATTCACACCATCTTGGTTGGCATTTGTCAGATGACAAGTGGGGAGATAAATGACATTTACCTCGTTAATTTTATGTCGAGAGAAGAACTTTGGGACAAATTGGCCAACAGTTGGAAATCAACTTGGGACTGGAACAATGGAATAATTCCATTACAGAATTAATTCTCATCCATTCTTAACCTCTGATCAAACACCACAAGGGCATATAGTCATTATAGATGTACCATAGCCATGCCATTTAGCTCTCTTTAGTTTGGGGGCTGCAGGTGCAATTAACCTTCTGCAGCAGCTTGCCTAAAAGACTGCATGGAGTGCAGCTTTTAAGCTAGTATTAAATAAGACAAAGAAACAGAGGGAGCAAGCTAATGTACAATACATCCATTTGATCACAATAAACAAATCATGTGCAGGTTGTACTGCAAGAAATTGCAGAACCATCTTTCTTAAACTTAAGGGACTACCATTAAATTCTAGGAAGGGCAATATTTGTTTAAAGGTTTCTGGTTTATGGAGGGTTAGTTGCATATGTATCCCAGGACATTACATTTCATAATAGTGAGAAACAAAAGCACAGGACATGTGTAAATAACCTTTTGAACATTGTACCCGTAAGATGGTGGGTAAAGTGAAACCAAGTGTACTACGTCAAAGTGAAGGGTAAACAAATAATCGTTAATTGTTCATAATCAGCATACAAACGTAATTGATATATTTTATTTCATCTGTATGATAATTATTATATTTCAGTTAACCGAAATATATCATTATTTCTTGTTATTGTTTCTGTAGCTTGAAAAGAAATCGGAGATGTTTCAAAATGTTTATGAAAAATTTTGAAGTTCTACTGGCTGAATATGATCTTGAATAACCAACTACACACCAAGGCTAATGTAAAACCAATAAGAGAAACTATTGCAGCAAGGAGACGGAAATGGCTGGGTTGAGTTTGTTGCTATGAACTGAACTCAGTTGTCAGGATCACTTTGCAACAGGCTCTACAAGGTAAAAGAAGACATGGCTGACCAAAGGAAACACGGCAGAGAACAGTAACAAAAGAGCTTAAAAGCAGAAGGGTTAACAATGGAACAAGCTTTCAAGGATGCTTTCAGTGTTGGAAGGTGGAATGGTCTTGCTGTTGCCACAAGTACCACAAGGCACAATAAGAACTGAATGAATGAAACCAAAATATAATATTTATTATAGGAGACAGTAATGCGTGTTGCATTTGATTAACCCTTTCCTTACTGTATTTCTGTTGAGATGCTTCTTGAGTGTTTCTTTCAATTAATTTTAAATATAACAAAGAATTTAGTAAAATAACTCCAAGGTTTGGAGAATTTTTAGTCAAATGAATTGACCCCAGAACTTGTTTTTTTCTTTTTTCAAAGCCTGGTACTTATTCTACTGGTCTTTATCGCCAGACTGCTAGGTTATGGGAACAGAAACAAACCAATACCAGTTGTCAAGTGGTGGTGGGGGGGACAAACACATGCACACACACACATACACACATGCACACATGCACACACACACACACACACACACACACACAACAGACTTCTTTCACATCTTGTCTACCAAAGCCACTCAAAAGGTTTTGGTTGGACCCAGAGTTGAGATATAGTAGAAGACACTTGCCCAGGGTGTCACATAGTGGGACTGAACCCAGAATCATGTGGTTAGGACACAAACTTCTTACCATGCAGCCACACCTTTATCAACAATGCATTCATGTCAAACACAGAATCAAACAAGCCACGTAACATGATACACTTTCTGTTCTTGCTTCAATAATTTTATTTTCAAAGTTTATTTAAGTGCATTACCATTTCCGGAACTCATTACCGGAACAACAGAAAATTAGTCTTGCCAAACCTTCATTCAATGAAATAGGAAAACACGTCTGGAATGCAGCTATTTGCAAGTTCTAATGATCGACGTTGAAACTTAGTGTGATAAACATTGTTCAAGGCACTGCTTTCTTTCATACAAATGAAGTCTATGTTTTTGTTGATGAAACCAGTATAATACAGAAACATGTAGTGATGAAAATAATAAGCAACTTTAAAAGAACAATAATATACTTACTCTACTTGATGTGCTTTAATTTGAAGGGACAAATACATGCAGAGTCATATATATATATATACAGGGTGCGGTGAATAAACTGTCGTCTAAGTCAGTGCTACCCAAAGTGGTGGTCCTTTGGACCAGTGCTGGTCTGTGAGCCATTAGCTGCCGGTATGCGACGAGTTTCCAGAAAAGAAAGAAATATTATAACAAGATTATAAAATGCTTATAAAATGCTTATGCAATATTGTATTATTTGTTTACAAAATAAATATAAGATAAAAAAAAAATTGTCAACTTTTATTATATCCATTATATATATTGTTTCCAGTATAAATTGATATTACTAAGAAATATTACCAGTCTCTGGCACATTGGCAAAAAAAAACTGCCAGTACGCTACATCAGAGAGTTTGAGAAGCACTGGTCTAAGTTATGCAAAAATGAAAATGACACTGACAACTCATTTTAATAAATATATTTACCAAAATGACATAAAAATATCTTGAAATAGGAAAGAGTAAATTTATTCAATAAAATCGCCATTAGCTTCAGCCGCGGCCTCCAGACAACTTCGGAATCTCCTGCAACTCTTCTGATGGTCTCCAGGTTTAAGTTGGTGAATGCTGCCATAATCCTTGCATTCAGTTCATCTTTGCTCATCTGTGGCCCACACATAATAATCAAGATGGTTGCAGTTTGGGGAGTTAGGTGACCATATATTAGGGGTGGTGTGGTCGCAGAAATTGTCTGACAGCTAATTGTCTGATATTGGTGGGTTTACATCCCTCTAAGTCAGTGATTTGGCAAAAGAGACTAATAGAATTAGTACTAGGGGTACAAAGAATAAGCCCTGGGGGTCGATTTGTTCAACTAAAGGTGGTGCTCCAGCATGGCCACAGTCAAAATGACGGAAACAAGTAAAAGAATTGTAGAAGCATAACCAATACTATGGCCCTACTTAGATTGTAGACTTAACCCTTCACCCATCAACAGACCCCCTTGGGATGCCTTTAGCCGAATTCATCCCATTGCATGCATTTGGACCTAGTTTCCAGCCTGGGGGATAATCTTCTTCCATCCTTCTTTCCATCCATTCTCAAAGGCCCCTGTAACAGGTCCGCTTGAGGAAAAGATGTAAAAGAAACGGAATAAGGGGCTGGTTGGGTAAGGGGAATAACAACATTGAAGCACTTCAGTTAGGAGAAACGTGAAGGAAGAGTGGAAGGAGGAGGAGGAGCAGCAGGAGGAGACTGAAAGCAGGGAATATGTCGTTTTCTGAAACGTCCCTTTTTACATATAACCCCTTCAAGGCAACACCCCTTTCTCCCGAGACTGCAAATAGCTGGCTTCATTGGCCTCTCCGTTGTCCTATATATATGTGCATATATTATGTATGTATGTATGTAAGCACGTGTGTGTGTGTGTGTGTGTGTGTATGTGTACGTACGTTGTATATATTTCAGCAATTGTCAAATTTTACTGAAACTCATGTTTCCAGGGATTGGTCTTCGGTACGACAGGCTGTATAGGTATGTGTGTGTGTGTGTATGTACGCGTGTATGTACGTGTGTGCATGGGTTGCGCGCGCGCGCGTGTGAGTGCGTCTGTGTTGCTGTTTATGAGACATTCCGACAACGTACCTATAAATATGTGTGTGTATATGTATGCACAAACATATATCTGTACATATGTTAATGTATATATTGACATACGTATGTGTATATATATATATATATATATATATATACA
>NC_069001.1:2690363-2691323 GCF_001194135.2 Octopus bimaculoides
TATATATATATATATATAGATAGATAGATAGATAGATAGATAGATAGATAGATAGATAGATAGATAGATAGATGGGTGTGTTTGTGTGTGCGGAATTTGATTGAACGTACGTGTGTCTGAGAGTGTGTCTGGCACATTCCGTTCGTGAAAGAGAGAGCGTGTGTGTGTGTGTATGTATACATTTGTATGTATTTATGTCTTTCTTTTATGTGTGTGTGTGTGTGTGTGTGTGCTTGTGACTGTACGAGGGTAGGGGGTTATCATTGTTAGTAAGTCTGTCTCGGTATGTGAGCATGTATACGTGTGTGTCCATGTGTGTGTGTATGTGTGCGTATGTGTGTGTGTGTACACATTAGTGGCTGTTTGTGTTTGTGTGCGTGAGAGAGAGAAAGGGGTGTAGTGAGAGAATTTTTAATCTAAGATATAGGACATTTCGTGGTTGTGTAGGAATCTTAGCTAGGCTGAAGTGTGGTGGTTGTGGATTCCGAACTTTATGCGTGATATATATATATATATATATATATATATACATACATATGTATATGTATGAAAGTACGTACTTACGTTGTATATGTATGTATTTGTGTGTGGATGTGTGGGTGTGTGGATGTGTATATTCAATTAAGCCAGCGACCTCTTCCTACACATGGTGTCCATACGGTTATAACTCAAAGCATATATAATTACTAAACTCTCTCTTGTCTCGCACTCACATACGTACACACGAAGTATATCATTACGCGTACATATTGACAGACATACATATGTGAATAAACACACACACACACACACACACACACATAGGTATGTTGGTGCAAACAGCAAAAATAAAACTCAAAATATGAATATATGTATATTTTTATTAATATTTCAAGGTCCGAAAGTTGAGTGCCAACGCACGAAACTCTCGGACCTTGAGTCACTCTGTTGCTTCTGCTAAATGTATATATATATATATAT
>NC_069001.1:2691357-2697655 GCF_001194135.2 Octopus bimaculoides
CAAAGCGACGAAAATATTTTGACAAATTAAATTTAAATGTTGAAGTGAATCTAACGGATTTTGTGTGTTATTTTAAATGGCTTATAAACACCTTCCACGCTGCAATTGTTTTCGTTCCAGCACACGATCTCAGATCAGGTCACTTGCTATGCAAGTGCATCTCCCTATATATATATATATGTTTATAAAATGACATTCATACATACAGATGCACATACAGAAATGTCTAAAGAATCCCACAAAGACCACCGACCGGGCGGCTCATATTACAGGACTCTGGACAAATCAATGCACAGGGTCCTTATAGTATCTATTTATTGACAATAAGTTACAACGTACGTAGATCACGACTGGAATCTTAAACCCATGAGGTCCCTGGGTAACTGCCCATTGCTGCCTTGCTTAAAGTGGCACTGCATACCACACACACATATATATATGCAATGTATGCGTCTTTCCAAAAACAGAATACGCATGTGTATATGTATGTATGTCCATATACATGCATGCATGTATATATGTATGTATGTCCGTATGCATGCATGTATGTATATATATATATGCTAAATGTGTTGAGTGCCTTTTTCTTTCGTTTGTCTACTCCTCCCCTATAAATACAATTACGTACATAACTTAACGGTACGGCAAAAAGAGAACGATGCAATAAGTATCATGTTTATAAGTACTGGGGGTCGATTTGTTCGACTAAATCGGTTACAGGGACGTAAACAAACCGACACTGTCAAGCAGTGGGATGGGAAGAAACACAAACGCATATATATGGAGAGACGATGAGTTTCTTTCAGTTTACGTCTACCAAATCCACGCAATTGGTCTGCCGAGGGATATAGCAAAAAACATGTGCCTCAGGTGCCAGGCAGAGGGATTGAACCCGCTGTCATGTGATTGGGTTGCAAACTTCTTAACACACAGCCACGCCTGCAACTTGCTATTTGTACATATATTATACGTAAATATATGTGTGTATGTGTGTGTTTATTAAATGTCTACATGCGTACGTAGGCCTACACTCATACAAGCAGCAGGCCATCCGGGAGTCACCCAGACAGCCCGCGACATCGCGTAGGTCGTGTGGCAGGCAGCCAGACCAGGACACGACGTTAGCCATGCGGATCCTCTCCCAGAAAAGAGGGTTGCTGGTAGGAGTAGTAGGAGTAAGTGATAGCGTGATGGTAGGAGGTCTAGAAGAAAAAAGAGGAGTAATGGTAGTAGGAGCGAAATATGAAGTAGTAGCTGTTTAAGTCGTCGGGTGTCGTCTGCTGATAATACGTGTCACTATGGGAGGATGAGGAGGGTAAACGGATAAAGGCAAGAGGAGAGAGAGAGAGAGAAAAGGAGAAAGATAGAATGGGAAATAGATAGAGGGAGGGTTAGAAAGGGGATGAATGTTAGAGGGGGAGTTTTAAATATTTTTAAATACAAAGAAGAAAGGGATAAAGAGAAGGATAGAGAACGAAAGAAATAAAGAGAAAGATTGACACAAAGAGATAGAGAGAGAAAGATAGACACAAAGTGGGAGAGGGAGAGAGAATGAGGGATAGAAAGAGACAGAGGGAGAAAGATAGATATAAAGAGAGACGGGGAAGAAAGACCGAAGAAGGGAGGGGGATTGTGATGTTGGCGATGATGTTGATGAAGGAGTAATAGGGGTGAAGAAGATGTAGTTTTTATGATATGGTATAAGAGAGGGGGGGGGAAATAAAGACAAGGTTAGCGATTTTGTGTGGTAGGAGGGAGAGAGACAGAGATAGATACAAAGAAAAGAGTAAGACACTCGCGGGGAGAAGGGTAGGGGGTGAACCACTGTAGACGAAATTTTAGAACAAAACACGATATAGATATACGTAACTATGCATACAAATGGATAGATAGAGAGACAGGCAGATAGATAGATAGATGGATAGATAGATAGATAGATGGATAGATAGAAAGATAGATGGATAGATAGGTAGGTAGATACAGGTGGGAAGAAAGAGAAAGTTCGGTGAGAACATAAGAAAGCGTTGATAGAATTGACTGAGAAAGATGCGACTGTGATTGTGTCTGTGTGTATGTCCACATTCACGTACATTCATGTGTGTGTGCTGTTCTAATGAGCATACTGAATATTAACTAGACATTCTAGGCACAAGGCCCGAAATTTTGGGGGAGGGGCCAGTCGATGAAATCGACCCTGTACGTAACTGGTACTTAATTTATCGATTTCCGAAAGGATGAAAGGCAAAGTCGACCTCGGCGGAATTTGAACGTAAAAACAGACGAAATACCGCAAAGCATTTCGCCCGGCGTGCTAACGTTTCTGCCAGCTCACCACCTTTGAATATTAACTAGATATTGCTTGGTCAATGCTATGTATATGCATACACCTTGTCCACGCACACACACAATATAATCGGGAGTGTGTGTGGGGGGGGGGAGTGTGGGAGGGGAATAAGTCTGATTGATTCCAGTCTTGTATTGGAATTTCAAGCGCGACTGGGGGTTTCTTTACGAGGGATTTCTTTCAGTTTCCGTCTACCAAATTCACTCACAAGGCTTTGGTTGGCCCGAGGATATAGTAGAAGACACTTGCCAAAAGTACCACGCAGTGGAACTGAACCCGGAACCATCTGATTCCGGATGGTGCTCGAAAAATAAGGGGGTGTTACTTTAGTTCACTGGTAGTGAACAGCTGACACTGTAGTACATCTCCAGCATTAGATGCTGTGCAGAGACAATATAACCCACAAATAAAAGACACACTCTATCCAGAGAAATAAACTTCCACCAGCAAGCTAAAAAGAGCAAAGCATTACACACTCAACACGCATTACAAGTAGTAACACAACAAAAGACTGCACCACACCTCAAGGGAAACAAAAACTACATAGCACAATGCAGTGCCGGGAAGAGTTTGCACACTCCCAACAGCAGAAAAGGACACAGAAGGTGATGCAGTAGGCAACTGCCTCAAAATGAGGCCGCAAAAACTAAATTCAAAGAAAGGAAGAGAATCGAGGTGGATGAAAAAGAGAAAGCCGTAATGAGAAGAGCACTGAGTGACAAGTAAACAAGCACGACTTGGACATCGACATAGATACGAGAACAGAGACGACATGTGGAGGATGTGAAAGGAGGAGGGTGGAGTGGAGGAAGAGTGAGAGGAGAAGGTTAGAGAGAAACAGTTTAAGAACAGTAGAAGGACTAGCAAACACCGTTGAGTTAAAGTATATCACCTTCTTTAACGGGGGTAGAAGCACACATACACACTAAATCTCTCTCTCTCTCTCTCTCTATATATATATATATATGTATATATATATATATATATATATATGGGTGGGGGTGTAGGAATGTAGGTATATATTCATTGAAATGTCTTAGTTATTCAAATGACTGTGCCCTAATTAAGGTCATACAATGGTTTTAAGGCGAGCGTGTCACCTCTCGTACGTATTTCTCTTTGGAATTTTTTTTTACAGGTTTTTACCGTTCCAGTGATGGATTGGATCTGTAGTCTTCAAATTTGCTTTCTCCTTTCTGGTTTTGAGAAGCCTAATTTCTCAAGATTGGTATTTAAGGCAGTGTGTTACATATCCCAGTGCCCCAATAATTACAGGTATAAACCTGAACTTGTAGTCTGGATAGAGTAACTGCAGATTGTATGTATGTATGTATGTATGTATGCGTGTGTGTGTGTGTGTGTGTGTGTGTGTATGTATGTATGGATGGATGGATAGGTAGATATATATATATATATATAGGATGAATTAAATGTGTGGCGAAATATATTTAACATACTCGCAAATTTGAATGTGGCGTTTGTGCCTGTGTGTACTTTATGTGTGGGTATGTGTATATGTGTATATATATATGTGTGTGTGTGTGTGTATATTTGTGTATTGTGTGTGTATGTGTGTATTTGTGTATTGTGTGTGTATGTGTGTATTTGTGCGTGCGTGTGTGGTTTCTTTAGACACAGGTTAACGCACGTACATACACATACATACGTACACAGGAACAGGTACACAAACTGACATAACCTCAGAAATTTGGACGCACAACAACAAAAGACTTTTTTTTTGAAAGACATGGAGATGACACAAACTAAACCTCACCTCCACCCCTCATACACACACGCGTGCACACACACACACACCTATATATATCCATATATATATAGTGACAGGTACACAATTAATCTATGCACGTGTTTATAGCGAGAAAGTGTCTAGCCAGGTGTATATAATATACATACATACTTCCCTTTACCTCCGCCAGTCGTCTTTGTTATCTGAACAGAAGAAACGGTTGAGAGACGTTTAGAGTTTTCATAACAGAAGTCGGGGTGGGGAAGGGGTGACGGCCATAGCGGTGGTGTCGGCGCTAGTGGTAGCAGTGGTGGGGATGATGTTGGTGCCAGTGGGGATGCTTGTTTCGGTGGAGATAATGATGTGAGTAGTGCGGTGGTAGTAGTAGTAGTAGTAGTAGTAGTAGTAGTGGTGGTAGTGGTGGTGGTGGTGGTGGTGGTGGTGGTGGCGGTAATAGTTGTGCTTGTATTAGTGGTGGTGGTTGTGATGATGATAACGGTGGTGGTGGTGGTAGTGGTGGTGGTGGTGGTACTTGTCGGGCTTTCGTGTAGATGATGGTGGTAGTAGTGGTGGTGGTGGCGATGGTGTTGATGCTGATGATGGTGATGGTTGCCGTCGTAATCATGGACGTGAAGACGGTGGTGGTGCTGGTGGTGTTGGTGGGGTGGGTGTTGGGAGGTTGTCGTGGTGATGGCCGTTCCCCTGTATAGACACAAGATTCATATTTATCACAACACACAGACTTTCAAATATTACACGCTCAAACAAACACACACATACACACACATACATACACTCACATACATATACACAATAGACACAAATTCACACGCACCCGACATCCAAAGGCACTTACATTTGAGAAGAGACAATCATGTATATGCAGACCCCACGCTTAAACATGCTTATGCACAAATGCGCATGCGTAGATATAATAGTTTCACATGTCACAGAGACACGAATAGCTTTAAAGTTATGCACTCGTTCAGCCAGGTTTAGGGCCAATCCCTATAAATAGATAAAACGAATAGGTAAAGACCACCTCATTGAATTTTGAGACGGGGTAAAGAGCTTCCGAGACAGTCTTATTCCGTTATTCACAATTTCTCTCGGTGGTGGTGACAAACTCGAACACACACACACATTGGACCTATATCAGTTTCTGTCAACCAAATCCACTGACAAGCCTCTGTTGGGCTCCAGGCTATAGTAGAAGATACTTGTCCAAGATGCCACGCAGTGAGACTGAACCCGGAACCATGTGGTTGGGAATCGAACCCCTTACTACACAGCCAACCTGGGCTTCAGCTTGGTATTCTTTTATTGCAACAGTTACATATGCTTCAGTATTCGGTAATAAATGATGTCACACAAGAGATGCAATGCTTAGATGCACCTCTTAGTTCTCGTCTGGGATCGGATCTTTCTGATTTGACGGGCAACACTTGTTTTCTTAACGAAACACTTTCAAACTTGGGACACTGGTAGAATGTGTCATATAAAACATCTTTTTCTCTTAGCTTTCTTAACAAAAAATTGTACATCGCAAGTTATTTCATGTTAAAGTTGTCGTGTTCCTGCCTTGATTCTGTAAGCTACACAAATGGGGTGCATCTGCGTTGTGTTTATAGTAGGACACCGTGAGTTACCAAATACTGGAAAATATGCAACAGATGAAATACAGTGACACCAAATTCAGGCAAACGTTCTTTTCTTTCGTTATTGATATAAACTTTATATTATGCTATAGCCTTCCCCAGAGCGAAATAGAACCGTATGGGATCACGCAACGGTTGGACGTTTAAGGCAATTACCAATAAGAGCCAAAACCTGAACGGTAAAATTATAGCACACTGAGCACATCTACTCTTAATGTGTGTGTGTGTGTGTGCATACACATACACACACGCACACACATACATATATATACATATATACATATTCCTGCTACATGCTAAACTTCTGGAATCTTTTACACGCTTTCCACGGTATCGGTAATGGTTTCTAATTGTAATTCCTTAATTAGCCAGGCCCCTTCTGATTTCCAAAATTGGTGCGGAGGCAGTTAGCTACATATCTAAGTGCATGTACGTGTATGCGCGTGTGTGTGTGTTTGTGTATGTTTGTATGCATGAATGCATGCGTGAATGTGTAGATTGGTGTGTATGTACAGATGCACGCATGTATATATATATATATATATATAT
>NC_069001.1:2697802-2698763 GCF_001194135.2 Octopus bimaculoides
ATATATATATATATATAAGTAATATATGTGTGTAGGTATTTATGTATGTGTGTATGTATTCTTGGTTTAATTTTCGAATTTCTCGCCAATGGAGAATCGAGCATAGAATCAAGAATCTCTGGAATTTAGCTACCAAAAAACAAAGTTAGTCTGTAAAGTATTATAGGTGCAGGCGTGGATATATGGTGAGAAATTTGCTTCTCAACCACATGGTCCCGGGGTCGGCCCCACTGCGTGGCACCTTGTGTAGTATCTTCTGCATTAACCTCCGGCTTAATGACATCACGTACCTGGATCGAACTGGGGGCAATAAGCCACAAAAATTGCGAAATATCAATATCCATAACTCCTGGATGGGACTGAAGGCGAACCTGTCTGTGGCTTTCAGGTATTTTTACACTGAATACTATAAGGGAGTCGTCCCCAATGCGATAAATGAATAAATAAAATAAACAGCAATATGACCATTAAAGCCGGAAAAATTCGTCATTACGAACAGAATGAAACGCTTTTATTTGACTTGTAGAAACAAAGAATTAAAAACCAACAAATAAAATACGGAATCCGTTCGTGATCTGGGCGAAATAATGTCTGCTGTAGATGCATCATTTTCAAAACACTTCCAAAAGCTGTCAACTACTTACTAAGAAAGTGAAAGATTCAGTGTCTGGGTAGCGAGAATTTTCGTTTACCAGAAATTCAATACGTCATGTCAAATTTTTTAGGAATCACGTATCTTGAGCAGAGGTTAGTGATTACTGCTCACATCTCTGGTCTCTCGGCAGCCCAGGCCTTATCAAACGACTGGGGAAAAGTATAAGAGATCATTCACGAAGCATGAATAACCGCAAATAACCCAAGTCACAGACCTGAACTATCTTGAAATGTCTGTAACCATTATGTGGTTTCTCTCTCGGGAACGCCGACGTCAATGTATGTATGTATGTATGTATGTATGTAT
>NC_069001.1:2698773-2699536 GCF_001194135.2 Octopus bimaculoides
TGGGGGTGAAGATATATATACACACACACACACACACAAACGTGCGCCATGCATGTATGATGTCTAATGTTAAAAATATCCTACACAAGTCGGAAGATACGGAACAAAAAGAAAAAATATTCTTACTATAAGCACAACGCCAGAAGTTTTGTGGGAGATTGCTAGTCGATTCCATTGACCCCCGCCAGTACCCAACTGGGGCTTATTTTATCGACCCAGAAATGATAAAAGGCAAAGTCGAACTTGCAGGAATTTGAACTAAGAAACGATGTAACCGGAAGAAATAACGCCATGTATTAACAACTCTGCTGCTTGGCCACATTAATATGGAGGAATCAGAATAGAAATACGTGGCAGTTAATTCCAAAGTGTATTTTTATCATCAAATCCTAAGGTGGCGGCGACCTGGCAGAAACGTTAGCACGCCGGGCGAAGAGCTTATCCGAATTTCGTCTGCCGTTACGTTCTGAGTTCAAATTCCGCCGAGATCGACTTTGTCTTTCATCCTTTCGGAGTCGATAAATTAAGTACCAGTTACGCACTGGGGTCGATATAAAGTGGTAAAGTTCTCCATTTGTACTTCAGTTTCCAGCTGAGAGTTATCCAGGCAAGTCTCAGAAACGACGAAGAAAGGAACGTGATGAAGGTGGTCGGCGACTTAATTTTCAATGAATCGAATCTTCCATTTTTTTTTTTTGCATTGACGGATGAACTGATGTTTTGCGCATTGAGCAAGCGTGTTAAGACTGAAGTAGTGACTTCA
>NC_069001.1:2699973-2701045 GCF_001194135.2 Octopus bimaculoides
CTTGGTCAGCCTACGCACTCACACTAACACACACACACACACACACACACACACACATATATATATATATAATAATATTAGGGACAAAATCCAAAATTACAGGTAAAAACTCAATTCAAATCAATTTATAAAAAATTAAAATATATAGTTTCTATATGTGATAGTGGATTTTCATCGATGAGTTCTTGAAACTTGGTTCTTTCCCCTTAAACTATATATATATATATATATATACTCACAAGGCATTGGTTGGCCCGAGGCTATAGAAAAAAACATTTGCTCAAGGTGTCACACAGTGGGACTGAAACCGGAACCATATGATTCGGAAGCAAGCTTTTTACCACATAGCCACGCCTGCGCCTATATGTACATATATGTGTCTTTGTGTATGTTAATCGTCCACACACCACCACCACCAACAACAACAACAACACTTGACAACCGGTGTTGGTGTGTTTGCTTTCCCGTAACTGGCTTAGCAAAAATGAGTGCTGGGGGTCGATCCGTTCGACTAGAAATTATCCAAAGCGGTGCCCCCAGCATGACCGCAGTCCAATGGTTGAAACAAATTAAAGATAAAAGATTACAGATGGAAGATATATGTATGTATCCTTGAATGTGATTTCGTGTGTCGTTGGGCGTGAAGAGCGTTGCTATATGCAAATGAGGTACTTCGGACTCCTCCCACCGCCCGTTGACACTGCAACGAAGTAGGATCGACGTCGCTCCAGGCTTGCTTTTTGTAGATTGTAATAAAATCGTTTTCCTCACGTTTAAAACAATGTCTATGTAACAAGATAGACACACACACACGCGTACATATGTACATGCTGATACGTACATTTACAGAATTACATATATATATATATATATATATATATATATATATATTCACACTCCCATATAGCTTTTCATTTATCGTCTTTCCCACCTGCCTCTTTGTGTATTGCAAACACACACGTGTGTGTGTATTCGTGTATAAATATATGCACAAGCATACTCCCCGACTCTCTCGTTCGCACAGAAAACACATTCTCATGGATATACAGTATGTATATGTATGTATGTATGT
>NC_069001.1:2702696-2702990 GCF_001194135.2 Octopus bimaculoides
TGTCGCATCCTGTATTGAAAATCTATCTATCTGTCTTATTTCTTTATTGCCCACAAGGAGCTAAACATAGAGGGGACAAACAAGGACAGACAAAGGGATCAAGTCGATTACATCGACTCCAGTGCGTAACTGGTACTTAATTTATCGACTTCGAAAGGATGAAACGTAAAGTCGACCTCGGCGGAACTTGAACTCAGAACGTAGCGGCAGACGAAATACCGCTAAGCATTTCGCCCGGCGTGCTAACGTTTCTGCCAGCTCGCCGCCTTTCTATCTATCTATCTATCTATCTAT
>NC_069001.1:2705108-2706480 GCF_001194135.2 Octopus bimaculoides
TGCCCAAAATGTCACGCAGTGGCACTGAACCCGGAACCATGTGGTTGGTAAGTAAGTTACTTACCACACAGCCGCTCCTGCGCCTACACATACACCTAAACGCACACGCACTCACACACACAAACACACACACGCACTCACATGCACACACATACACACGAGACTGTTTACGTAGTTCGGGGTGGATTAGCGAATTGTCTTCGTTAACGAATGTCTTGGATGATGATGAATCGCTCTGGTTAGAAGGGGGGGGGGCTGAGCTGCTCCGTTTGTATGTTTGTATTGTCCACATTCACTTTATCGTACCCGCACGTATATTACATGCATGCGTGTGTGTATGTATGTATGTATGTATATAAGTTGTGTATATAATAATAATAATAATAATAATAATAATAATATACACACACACTCCTCTGGGTCTTGTTCCGATTGCAATTTCTCCTAGAGCATGATCCTTGGGCGAGGAGAGGGCTCCGTACGCTGGACGTGACCTGCCCAGCGGAGACGATGGCGAAGAATGGTCCCAGCTGATCCGATCAACGGAACAGCTGCTCGTGAAATTAACAGGCAAATGGCTGAGCACTCCACAAACACCACGTGTACCCTTAACGTAGTTTTCGGGGAGATTTAACGGGACATAGAATGTGACAAGGCTGGGCCTTTGAAATATAGGTCCTACTCATTTTTGCTAGCTGAGTAGACAGGAGATACGTTAAATAAAGAGTCTTGCTCAAGGACACAAAGCGTCGCCAGGAGTTGAACTCACGACCTTGCGATCGTGAGCCGAATGCCCCAACCACTCAGTTCAGCCACGCACACGCACGCACACACAGAGAGGCGTGGCTATGTAGAAAAAAGCTTGCTTCCCAATCACGTGGATCCGGGTTCAATCTCACCGAGTGGCACCTTAGGCAAGTGTCTTCAACTCTAGCCTCGAGCCGACCAAAGAATTGTGAGTGTATTTAGTAGATAGAAACTGAAAGAAGCCCATCGTATATTTATATATACCTGTCTAATTTTGTCCCCACACCACCATCGCTTGACAACCGATGTTGGTGTGTTTACGTCCCTGTAATTAGTGGTTCGGCAAAAGTGAACGATAGAATAAGTACTAGGCTTACAAAGAATAAGACCTGGGGTCGATTTTTTTCGACTAGAGGCGGTGTTCCAGCATGGCCGCAGTCAAATGACAGAATAAAAGAATAAAAGTATATATACTTTTCTTGCACACACACACACATATACACATGTATCTACACACATAAGCACATATGTGTGTATGTATGAATATGTGTGTATGTGTGTGTGTGCGTGTGTGTGTTTTATGTAGTTTTTCACTTCTCCCGTGGGACTATTATTCCCCCACACC
>NC_069001.1:2706641-2710185 GCF_001194135.2 Octopus bimaculoides
TGCAGAGGGGTACAGAGAGAAAAAGCAAGTCGCTTGTTATTTTGACAGAGAGACAGGGAAACACGCGCACTAACATTTACATACATCCGTACGCTTTACACACTGCTGTACACACACACATATACACACACACACACACACACACACACACACATACACTAGTATAGAATCAGGCACGCGCGCGCATACAGACACAGACACACACGCACTCGCACACCAGAAACAACACAATTAAATACTGAGGGAAGGGGGAGTAAGAAACAAAGAGAGAGAGAGAGAGAGAGAGAGAGAGTGAATGAATGAGGGGGAAGTTATAGTGTAAGTAACGGAGTGAGAGGGGTGAGCTAGACCTGTGAATGACGGAGAGAGAGAGAGGGGGAGGAAAGGAGATTGAGGGAGGAGTTTGTGAATTGTACAGGCAACCTTGTAATAATAATAATAATAATAATAATAATAATAATGAAAATAGCTACAACAACAACATCAATAATAATGTCTATTTAAGAAGAGAGAGAGAGAGAGTGAGTGTGTAAGCTTTCTCTCCTCATACCATAACTCAGTAAACAAGCAGTCGCATACTTATACATCATCTAAACAGACACACACACACATCTATATATATATATATATATATATATCTATAACATCTTTATATATATATACGCACACAAAAGCACATACGTCAAATACACACGGACACACACACATATATATATAGACACGGATATAGACACAGAAACAGACACAAACTCCAACAAACACACACATATATATAAATACATACACAAAGACATACATCAAGTACACATACACATACACACACACTGGGCTGGAGTGTGAGCAGTGACAAATGTTTTTTTTTTTTCCTTTTTCAAAAACTTTCATACTCTCTCCTTGACAAAAGCATGGAGCTTGGGCCGTTTTGAAAACACTTTCCTCTAAACAGCTTTAATAATTTAATACCAGCATCAAGCCCCGGGGAGAAAATATACCAAAGAAAAACAAATCAGAGCCCTAAAAATTATTCTTATGATTTTTCAGCAATTTCAGAAACAAAAGAAAAAAAGGGATGAATACCGCGCAGTCTTATTTCCCTCGACTTCAAAATTGCGGCTTTGTGCCCTAAATGAAAAAAAAAAATAATCATACCCCTACACCCTATCAGTAATAAGGGCTTCTAACCCCCACAACACTTTTGTTTGTCTCCTTTATTACTTCCCCCCCACCCTCGAACAATTGATCGAAAAAAGCTTCTAAACTCGCTGGAACGAAGTTTACGGCTCACCCCTTTTCGTAACATCGTACCCCTCATCGTCTTTCAAAATTCAGTCCTTGCTCCCACTACCAGCATCTTCTCATTATCCTACCCTCGTTTTAAGGAATACATTACTCGCTTGTATATAGCACCACCGCCGCGTAAATTCACAAAAGTTTTCTACAATTTTTCTGCAATAATAATTATTATATTGCTTAATATAACATCTGATTTGTTTTTACAAACCGCGGAATATCACAGTTCGGATACCTATACACACACGCGCACCACACACACACATATATATATATATATATACAAATACGCAGGGAAGATTATCTCTTTCTTTCTTTCTATCACGATCTCCTCAGTCTTAAAAATATCATCTATATAAATGTATGTATAGTTATTTACATGTATATCGCTATACTCCTCTCTGCATACTGCCAGGAAAGCTTTTTTTAAACCTTATGTAGATCCAAAATATAATATATATATATATAAATATATACACCCGCCATACACTTTGGAGTATTATGCGTCTAATTGGACGGAGCTGTGTACATTTGGTGATTTTATGGACTTTTCTTTTGCTACATAACCCTGTCCAAGGTAAGTCTTTCATTGATATATATATATATATATATGCGTGTACATATGTTATAAACAATCAACACAAGCAAACACGATCATTTTCTCTTAGACATTTTAAAAAATATTGGCGATCTCCCATCTAAATCCTTGTTGTATTTATTCCAGCTCTTTACTTAT
The DNA here is from genome assembly GCF_001194135.2 of Octopus bimaculoides. Lineage (NCBI taxonomy): Eukaryota > Metazoa > Mollusca > Cephalopoda > Octopoda > Octopodidae > Octopus > Octopus bimaculoides. The sequence continues at coordinate 2,708,668 of NC_069001.1, forward strand.
CTGAGTTCGAATCCTACCGTGGCCAGTTTTGATATTCGATTCTTTTAGCTATTGATAAATATATTTGTACGAGTACTGAGGTTAATTTAATCGACGAAACCACCCCCGGCCTCGCTGTCTTAAAACTTGTGTCCTCGTGTCTTGGTGTAACAAATAATTTTCATAATTTTACTTGTGTTCCCCAAAAGTTTCGAATTCAAGCCCCTTCGTGGTGAACCATCCTGTCATTCCTCCGGGGACTAAGTACCAAGTGGAGGTTGGCGGTTCTCGCGATATCATCTCAATATGATATGGAGATTTAGAATGGTGTCATTCGAAGTCCCATATCTCATGGTTTGGCATAGGAAAGTTATTTCCGTTATATGAAAAAGTGTGTGTGTGCAAATCGAACGAATTACCGTTTTCCTTTCCTATCAGGTTTGGAACTTCGAAGGACAGCTATTAAAAACCAATGCCACAAAGGGGAACTATGATATTCCTATGCTAGGAAATATTTCTCTACGTTCTGAGTTCAAATTCCGACAGGGTCAACTTTGCCGTTCATCCTTTTGGGGTTGATGTAATCGAGTTATCAACCCTACCCCCTTATCTCAAAATTTCCGGCATCATGCCTATTGAAGAAATTATTATAAATTCCGTCGAGGTCGACTTTGCCTTTCATCCTTTTAGGGCCGATAAAATAAGTACCAGTTGAGCATCGGGACGCTCTCACCGCAAAATTTGAACCCACCACCACCACCATTATTATTATTATTATTATTATTATTATTAAGTTTCTCCAAAAGTGAAACTTTTTGGATTTGCTTTGTTGCTGCTATATTTCTGGCAATTAACACGTTAATTAATTCCCGCCAATCGTCCATCGTTTATCAGCAATTAGAGAACGCCTGTGAGAGTAAAATGATAAACTAACAAACGGAATAATAATAATAATAATCCTTTCTACTAAGGGCACAAGGCCTGAAATTTGGTGGGACCCCAGTACGCAACTGGTACTTGTCGACCTCGGTGGAATTTGAACTCAGAACGTGCAGATGGAGGAAATGTTTCTATGCATTTTGGAATAATAATCAATAAAATGGTCAGATCTTGCAAATGGAAGGGGTCAACCGTCTTCAGTCAACAAACAACCACTTTCGGTTGATTTTCCTCTTATTTTCATTATTTGTCGTTTGGGTACAATTGGAACATAGGTACACAGGTGTCTCTGTGTCTTCCCCCACCCTGACTTTGTTTCCTCATGCGCGCCTACCGATTATTTTTAATTTTTTCACATTAAATTCCAATCTACATCATCAGAACATTTTATTTAAAAATATCCATTTGCCTGGAAGTTATGAGGAAACAAAGTCAGTGGCGGATGTGGTGGTGGTGGGGAACACATACATAGGTTGGTGTGCCGTCGTCTGTCCCTTTTTTTTCTGTCTGTTCTACAGTTATTGGAAAAATATAAATATAAAAAATATAAATATAAAATATATATATATATATATATATATATATATATATATATATATA
>NC_069001.1:2710928-2717297 GCF_001194135.2 Octopus bimaculoides
TTTCAACTGTTTCAATGATTCACAATTTAGGTGACACTTAAAAAAGAAGACTCTTGGCAGTGTGTCAGTTCAACTTAAGTCACTTAAAGAATGTGTGTGTGTGTATGTGTGTGTGTGTGTGTGTGTGTGTGTGTAGGCTGAGGTCAGTAGTGGCCCAGGCCTTTACACATACGCGCGCACTTTGTATCAAACGGCTCATACAGAAGGAAGTATATTCATCCAATGTATATATGCAATGTAAAATGCGTGTATGTATAGATATATATACACCTCTGTGAAATCTTTGTTTTTTTTTTTATTTAATATTATATATAAACACATTTTGTAGTTATATACACACACAATAATAGAAAAAAAACCAAATATGTTAACAGATGTTTTAAAATTTTCATTCTGAGTTCTACAGCTGTTTCAATGGTTAAAATGGAAACATCAAGCGCGGCTGTTTTTATGAAGCTTCTCAAACACATGGTTCTGGGTTCAGTCCCACTGCGTGGCACCTTGGGCAAGTGTCTTCTGCTATGACCTCGGGCCGACCAAAGACTCGTGAGTGGATTTGGTAGACGGAAACTGAAAGAAGCCTGTCGCAGATATATATGTGTGTGTGGTTAATGCATTAACACACACACACACACACACACACACACACACACACACACACACATATATATACACATATCTACGACAGACTTCTTTCAGTTTCCGTCTACCAAAGCGCCTATATATATATATATATATATATATATATATACACACACACACATACGAGGGTGTATGAAAAGTCTTGAGCCTCAAAAAAAAAAAAAAACATGGTACAAGACTTGAAGGATCAAAGTGGTTCGGCAAATGGTGACCGATAGAATAAGTGCTAGTTTGACAAAGAATAAGTCCTAGGATCGATTTGTTCGACTAAAGGCGGTGCTCCAGCATGGCCGCAGTCAAATGACTGAAACCAGTAAAAGAATAAAAGAACGTGTGTGTGTAAAAGCAGTGCCAATATCATTTCATGTGTAAATATAATTAAAATATGAAAGCCAAAACACCGTTACCGTTTTAAATACCGAAACACCAGTTATGCACACACTCATATAAGCTAATGATAATAAAACGATGAATGAAAAAACTTCGATTAAGTGGGAACAGATTGGCGCGCCACCGACTTCATCCCCTCACAACCTTCGATGAAAATTTGCTGAGGATGCGTTTCCGAGGAAGTAGATTACAATTTTGTTAATAAAATTAGAAAAACTAAGCAACTGGAGAACATTTTGGGTCGTAACCTCAACTGGTTTTCCGTAACTATTGCATTTTCACATTTTTGTTTTTATATATACTTGAACCATCAATGATATATACATGTGTGGTTATATACTGGAAAACCTATTTCTGTCGAAAGGTCCTGAAATGCATTTTAAAGAGATTTACGAAGAAACAAAATCGGAATGATCCGAAACTGCTTAAATTTTTTTTTTTTTTAACTGTTACAATTATATTAGTACTCCACATCCACGAAATGGTGTTTTTGTAAAGTTTCATTAAAATTCTCACTCTTCAGAAAATAATGAAGAAACAAAGGGAGGGGGCGCACCAAACTGTTATTAATGCTACAAAATCTAGAAGTGTTAAATAAAATCTGAAAACAGGTAGGGGGAGATAAATACGATAAGCTCAGTTGATAGACATTTCTGGACAACATACACAGACAATGCTGGCTGGGATGGATCTGAGTTCTTTTAATTTTTTTAAGCCATATGATGAAAGCAACGGATATGTTTCGATGCAATAAGACCTCCTCAACGAAGCTTGTTCTGCTCAGTTGGCAAAACTAAGAACCCCCCCCCCCTACATACATTAAATGTAATAACTTTAGCTCAACCACTTGATATTTCAGTAAACTTTTAACCTAAATAGCATATTGGTAAAATGAAAAAGGAATGTGTGTGTGTATGTACATATATGTGTATGTACGTATATGTGTGTGTGTGTGTGTGTGTGTGTGTGTGTACGTATATATATGTAGGTTATATATATATATATATATATATGGGGAGGGGGGATTTTTTTCAGGACCGGGTCGTGTGTCTCGGATAAATTCACATACCACATCAAAACTTATGAGGATTCCTTTTCCCCTGCGTTTTTGTTTTCTCCCCCACCCCAAGCCAAATTTCTACATAATTGCAATGTACACCATTTGAAAGATATTCGTTGGTAATTTCATTTAAAAAATATATACCTTTTTTCAGAAAGTTATGAGGAAACAAAGCCGAGATGTGTGAATTATTTGAAACTTCTCTACAACCCCTCACCCCCGAAAAACTTTTTTCCCAACAAATTCCGATATAACCGTACTCTATACCTTCAAAATGTATTTGGAAAATTACAGTTTCAATGACATATTTTGGCAATGTTTCGGTATTTGTATATGATGTCAGTCGTGAATATATGTGCGAGAATGTGTTTGACTGTTCAGCTCTGATGGGTAGATGAAACGGTGTCACACATTCACTCATTACGTCATTGACTTTTACCGAAAGATTGCCTTATTTTTCAGAAAGTAATGAAGAATCACCATCGGTTGGATGGACACATCTGTAGTAATGCCGGTCGTATTTTTGGAAGACTCTAACGCTTTGAACAAAAAGCTTAGCGACACTTCTGAGTTCAAATTCCGCCGTGGTCCACTTTGACCTCCATCCTTTTGGGGTCAATAAAATAAGTACCAGCTGAGCAATGGGTCGATTTAATCAGGACCAGATTAAGACCCATCGAGGCTCTAAGCACTTAAAAGATTTTGGTGCCCCCATAAAAGATTATGTAATTCAAAATATAAACAATAACAAACCATAAAATAAATTTTTATTTTCCAAAACGAAACACAACAGTAAGAGGGAGAATAATGTTTATTTTTGTCTCCTTCCACTTTATTTAGGTTTGAAAAGTTTCCTCCTACCTTTTTGAATTGCAAATTCTTTGATCGGATCCTCAAAATTAATCTTAGGTAACACATCTCGATTTGGTAGAGATAAAGGCATCCCGAATATTATTTCAGCAAGTTTAAAGTGATTTCTTTTGTGTCGTCAACCATTTACCATTTCTGTGCCCCCTCGTTCCCTTGATGCCCTAAGCTTGTGCTTATTTTGCTTTATGGTTAATCCAGCACTGGATTTAATCCACTTACCTCCTCCCCTCGCACTTGTTGGTCTTGTGTCAAAACTCGAAACCAATTAATCTAATAGCTGGATCAAATTTAGTTAGAAGTTATATTTGACATGTGTAATTTATAACTATTCTTTTGGTTGTTTTTGTAGTCACATGTCAAATTTGATGAAGTAAATCTATGATTAAAGACTCTCCGTCCGTGACTATCCTGTCTTTTCATCAAATAGAGTTTGATTCGTCCTAGTGATAGCTAATACTTGATAAGATACGCGTACATACATAATATCGAGTTGTTTAGCATAATATGGAGACGGTTTCGACATGACCATCCCATCTATGGTTTTTTTCCTAGAAATATTGTATTTTGAACCACATAATTCAACGGGTCTCGGTATTATATCTTCAATATTATTGTCGTTATTAAAACCATGAAGCTGGCCTTGGACCTAGAGTAGAAACGCTTATTAAAACTGTGAATGCGGCAAGCTGGGGGAATCGTTACCGTGCCGGACAAAGTGCTTTACGGCATTTCTTCCGGCTCCTTTAGATTCTGAGTTCAAATAAAATAAGTACCAGTATCGATTAGCCACGCTCCTTAAAATCACTTACTATGTACCTTAAAACAGAAACCCCTTTCGGGTCGATAAATTGAAGTACCAGTCCAGCAAATTTTGAAGACTATGACGAAAACGTCGAATTGGTAGAGTGTACCAGCTGTTCACGTTCGAGTTCAAATCCCGCCGAAGTTAGCATTATCGTTCATCCTTTCGAGTCGATAAAATAAAGCACTGGGATCGATTTAAGTTCTGGAACACGCTTATCTCAAAATTGCTATCCTTGTGTCTAAATCAGAAACAGCCGTTAAAAATATGATTTCTAACCAGCCATCCTTTTCCAAACTCTGATTGGCGGCCTTTGGGAATTAGCTATCACCACCTCATGGAGAACGAAACGGACAAGGAGTTGGGCAGTCGTTTCCTTCTGTGAAAGATTTTTTTAGTCCAAAATTTTCCAAGCATATTTTTACCTTCTTCCCAATTCTCTGCTCCCTTTCCGGTAAATTTTTACTAATTATTACACCCGTCTCACAAACCTGGTGTAATAGTAAATAAAAATAGAAAATGAAGTTTTTAAGCCTAAGTTTTCCCCCTAGGCAATTCTGTGTCCCTTTTCCGGCAAATCCTTACTAAACGAATATAAATAGTAAATAAAAATACAAAATAAACTTTCAGTTAAGTATCGGGGGACAGAAGTAATCGACTGACAAACTTCAAAATTGCTGGCTCTGAGCCTAAATTAGGAAAGAAGCTCTCGTAAAATCCTAATTTCTAACCATCATTTAATGTAACATACTTAAAGAAGACTGGATTACTACGAAAACACTTCTTTCCTACCCCCATTAAAAACAAACCCTCTATTTTGATCAAATTATCTTTAATTATAAATACGTATTTCAGTTTAGTGTTACCATGCTCTTAAAATATCTCTGATCTTTTGACAACTATCGCATATTTTCCTGTAGAGAAAAATAAATGTCGAATCCTAAAAAAATATATTTAAAAACTTGTTGTGTGGGAAAGGTATGTTGAGGATTGCAACGTGATAAAATACTTTGCAGCTTTTGAAAAAGTTTTAGCGATAAATCATATTAATTTTTTTTTCTCTCTCTTTTGATAACGCGGGTCTTTCAAATGTCGAGAGTTTTTGTGACGTGAGTGCGTGCGCGCAAGCGTGGACGTATATGTGTATGTGTTCGTGCGTAACGTGTATGTGAATATATGTATGCGTTTGTGCACCTGTGATGTATATGTGTGTGAGAGAGAAGTATGCGTTTTACGTGTGTGTGTGTGTGTAGGCGCCGTGGTTGTTTGTATAGACACACGTCACTATATCTACATGTGTCGATGACTGATGTTGAGGAGGAAAAGGAAGAGGTGACTTAAAACGTGCTGAGGAAGGGTTTTTTGTTTTTTTTGTCGTCGTCAAAACCTTACGTTACTTTATATCTGTAGAGCCTTCAACAGTCACTTTTATACACTATCGACACACTGAGAAACTTTACATAGCTTGTGTGTGTGTGTCCGTGTGTATACGAGATGGAACAGATCCTACAATAGTCCGACTGGCACAGAATACATATACGTAAACAAAGCTAAATTTAATATACAGACAGAAACTTAGTGGAGGCGAACAACTAGTGGTAATTAATAAATGCACTTTCTCGCCTCCTCTCTCTCTATCTCTCTCCCTATAGGTTATATAGGCATTCCTAAATTTCGCTAAAAAGTATCCATTTTTCTGGAAGTTATGAGGCAACAAAGTCGGGGAGGGAGGTACACATCTGTAGGAATGCCAGCTATATATATATATATATATATATATATATATGGAAAAATGCAAGCATGAAAAGTAATTCATGCATTTTTCTATCATTTAAGCCTAGGAAAAGTATACTTTTATTTTAAAATAAAAAAAAAATTATGTTAATTGCAGATGAACAGGTGCTTTACTGCCCACCTTTAGACCTGACATATTTTGATGTAACTTTTTTTCTACTGAACCAAATCTCAAACTATTTATGCCAAAGTGTAGCTGAGGAGATGTCCTCTTTAAAACTATTAGAACTGAATTAATGGTGAAGCTTGGAAGCTGCTACGATTGATGAAATGGTGGACTTAATATATTCACCCACGATCGGGGTTGAATGATTTCTGGATATAAAGTAGGTTGTGGTTCAAGAGTTCCTTTCAAAACCATGTGGATTCGGCTTCAGACCTACATTGCAGCTATATATATGTGTATATATATATATATACTTTTTAAATTCATTTGATTGCGCCCATGTTGGAGCACCGCTTTTAGTCGAACGAATCGACACCACGACTTATTCTTTGTAAGCCTGGTACTTACTCTATCGGCCTCTTTTGCCGAACCGCTGCGTTACGGTGACGTAAACACACTAACATCGGTTGTCATGCGATGGCGGTGGGGGGTTAACACAGACACACATATGCATATATATATCATCATCATCATCATCATCATCGTTTAACGTCCGCTTTCCATGCTAGCATGGGTTGGACGATTTGACTGAGGACTGGTGAAACCGGATGGCAACACCAGGCTCCAGTCTGATTTGGCAGAGTTTCTACAGCTGGATGCCCTTCCTAACGCCAACCACTCAGAGAGTGTAGTATATATATATAT
>NC_069001.1:2717307-2730220 GCF_001194135.2 Octopus bimaculoides
AGAAGACACTTGCCCAAGGTACCACACAGTTACGCTTGTACCTAGGTATGCATGTGTATATATATGTATGTATATATGTATATATATGTGTGCGTGTATCTGTTTGCATCCATCTCACCCTCACTACTAAACAATCGGCGTATTTCTTCTGTTATGTTTTATATCATGTAGAGACGGTGTAAAAGTCAAAAAAAAAAGGGAAGCAGAGAGGAGACATACAATATGTGTACATACTAAGCTTGACTGCAGGCAAGGAGTAAATGAATGCTACATACACACATGGAGACAAAGGAAGAGAAAGTGTGTGTGTGTGTGTGTGTTTATAAAGAGAGAGAGAGAGAGAGTGTAAGTGTGCGACTGAGACAGCACCAAGAAAATTGATAAAAGTCAAATGATAATAATTGTATTTCGGTTGTATTTCCTGTTATTTTCCCATGGTTGCAAGAGTCTATACTTTCAAAGTTACCCATCCATCATATGATAGGTAATACCTCAGCATGTATAAATAAACTTCCAACAGAACAGAAGCAAATATTAATAAACTAGTGTTTGGTTGCACTGGCTAAGAAAAAAAGAAGAGAAAAGGCCATTAAACCCATAAGCATATAGAAATATATAATACCATCTATCCTTGTGTGTGTATACTATATATAAATATATATACAATGTGGCTGTTTTTTTTTTTTTGTGGGGGGTGCACAATTTCATTTGATATTTAAAAATATAAAAGGTTTTGCCCCCATAAACCGTCTACTGGTAACTTTTTATAGCAACTCATCCACACAGGGATATATATGTGTGTGTGTGTGTGTATATATATATAGTGTTTATATGTATTTGTGTATATATGTCTATGTATCTCTCTCTCTCTCTCTCTCTGCATGTTTATATATATATATATCTTAAATGGAAGAAGTATGTCATGCTTGAATGAAAGAAACGGCCAGTAGTTGTGTATAAGATGTCAAAAACCAGAGTAAATTATGTTGATAGAAGTCAGAGTAGCAAAAAAAAAAAAAAATCTCTGCAAAAGTCCCAAAAAACTCAAGAATTTTGATAATCTGTTATTTAAAAACATTCTGATATCTTTTCTTCTTTTTGACTTGTATTTTATACTTGCTTCATTTACTGGGACTGTGGCCATGCTGGGGCACCACCTCGAGTTGTTTTTTAATTTTTTTTGTTTTGACTCCTTGCCACCCATGCCTCAATCCAATTTCTTCCTCTTCTCATTATTTCAACATACCTTAACCATTTAAGTCAGATACATTTCTCTCTCTTCATCTATCCTTTCTGAAGAAGAACATAGACTTGAAATGTTAAAAATCTCTTCTTTTTTCCCGAAAGAATGACAAACAAAGTGTACTTACTAATGCACACTATTTGTTGTTCTTTCACTTCATTTTTGTCTTTTTTTTTTTGTATTTTTAGACTATGCTCTTTTTAAAACCTGGTACTTGTTCTATCGGTCTCTTTTGACTGAGTTACTAAGTTATAGAGCTGGAAAGGCAGAGGACTGCACCAAGCTCCACTGTCTGCTTTGGCATGGTCTTTACAGTTTGATGCCCTTCCTAATGCCAACCTTGGGCAAAGTGTCTTCTTCTATAGCCATGGGCTAAACAAAGCCTTGTGAATGGATTTGGTAGATAGAAACTGAAAGAAGCCCTTTGTATATATATGTATATATTTATGTGCACATGTCTGTTTGTTTCCCCACCATTGCTTGACAACCAATGTTGGTGTGTTTATGTCCCCATAACTTAGCAGTTCAACAAAAGAGGCTGATAGAATAAGTACTAGGCTTACAAAGAATAAGCCCTGGGGGTCAATTTGTTTGACTAAAGGTGATACTCCAGCATGGCCGCAGTCAAATGACTGAAACAAGTAAAAGAATAAAAGAATAGTTAAAAACCTTTAGTTCCTGGACTAAACACTTGTGATTCAATTAAATCTTCATATTGTTTTGAATTAATTATTCATTATCTTGAAGCTTTGTGATTTCAATGATGTGATTCTATATTTTTAGAATGACATTGTAGAGTAAGTGAGAGAAGCCTGATCTGGCCAGTTTGAACTTAAAACAGGTGGAATATTTTGGCCTGATGTGATAAGTTTAAATCCTAATGGGTTAAAAAAAAAAGAAGAGAAAAGAAAACGGCCATATTTTTAATTTAACTGTCAAACAGGGTGGGATAACTCTAGACATGGTTTGGTTGTTTTAAGTTGACATTGTCAGTGAAGCATGGTTGTCAATGTACTTGCTGACTTAAGAGATGAATGAATGAGTTTTTTTTTTTTAGTCCCACCATTCATTCAAATCACTTTTCTTTTTCTTCGCTGTGTTTTCTTTTGTTGGTGGAATACCTCTTTTCTCAATCTTTCCCCATTCAAAAAATTCAATTATATTCTTTTACTCTTTCTATAGAAATAACTTACATTGTTGAAATGTATAGCTTACAGACGCACATGCAGTTCAGATTTGAACTACTGAGAATAATAATGATTCCTCTTATCATAAAGCAGTAAGATGATAATGAACAGGTAGAATTGTTAGCAAGTACTAAGCAGCATTTCTTTCAGCTCTTTAAGTTTTGAGTTCAAATCCTGCCGTGGTAGACTTTGCCTTTCATCCTTTTCAGGCTTAACAAAATAAGTACCTGCTAATAACTGGGGGTGATGTGATTAACTAGACACCTCTCCTAAAATGTCAGGCTTTGTGCAAAACCGTGCAGTTTAGAAACCAATTTCTCAACCACACAGGCTACACCTGCACCTTTATAATACATACACACACTTCTGCACAGTATTTGCATTTTATTGCTACCCATGCAAACCCTCACTAATTTTCTGATTATTCCAGACTTAAATCTAGATCTATATATATAACTTCACAAGAAAAACACTAATGTATTCTATCAGCTGGCGCCATACACAAAGCTGATAGCTAAAATGTTACTCAAATTAAACAACTGGATTATATCCTGGTTCTACGAGCCTAAGTAGTTCACAGGAGAGCTAAGTCCATTACATAGAACAAGTGGATTATGTACTGATTAAATAAGCTTTAAAAGTTCACAGGACAGCTAAATCCATTAAAGTTCATGAACGATTTTCCAAAGACCCATAAAGCCTAAACAATAAACCAACATCTTTATGTATTTCTGGAATTAATTCTCTACCAATTCATGTTATTTCATGGTAAGCTTTTAACACATTATCCATCAAGGCTTGTTCCTGGAACTTAACAATGACTCCATTTATTTCCAGTTACACTGCATTCTGCTTAATTTCAAGGAAATGCAATGTTTTTGCATTTTCCCAATATTTCACAATTAAACTTTAATATTTAGCACTTGTGTCATTTAGATATCCTTGGAACCATGTCACAGATACAGAATAAAAATCACATCTGTTTTCCATTCTGGCATGGGTTAGACAGTTTGACAGGAATTGGCAAGCCAGAGGGCAGTACTAGGCCCCAGTCGTTTGTTCTAGAATGGTTTCTATGGCTGGGTGCCCTTCCCAATGCCAGCCACTTTATAGAGTGTACTGGGTGCTTTAACATGGCACCAGTACGGGTCCATTTATGTGACACTGGTACAGATACTTTTTACATGGCACCAGCACCCATGAGTCTACAAGATTAGGCTCACTCAGCTGAAGAAGGATGTAGGGGACATGCCTGTATGTATAATATGTGCACACACACACACACAACAAGCTTCTTTCCTTTTCTATCTACCCAATCCCTTCACAAGGCTTTGGTTGGCCTGGGGCTAAAGTAGGAGACATTTGCCCAAGGTGCCACACAACGGAACTGAACATGGTCAGGAAGCAGGCCTCTTATCTACTCAGCCATATCTATATGCTTGCATATGTGTATATATGTAGATATATTTATATAATATCATACATGTATATTGACATAAGATCATATGTACACACACACACACACACACACATATATTTAAGATCATATAAATATGATCCCATGCGTATATATCTAGGTATATTTATATAAGATCATATATTCATACGTATATATGTGCATATATACAAGAAATTATGTAATAGGAGTCGGGTTATATGAAAATCCTTGTTTTCATCTTCTTTTCCCATTATCCCTTTGAACAAACAAGTCATATCCAGTATCATCGAATGAATAAATGTGTTTCAACTCCCACCATTTGTTCAACCAGTAGACAAAAAAAAAAAAATCTGGTCGAATGGAGCAGAAACTCATTTCATCTGATCAAAATTTTCTCTAGCTGTTTTTCCTTTTTTTTCTCACAGACTTTTCAGTTCAGAAAATCACTGCCTCCCACTCACCCCATTATTATCATGATTATTATTATTATTATTTGGCAGGTCACATCATTAATAATGTCCGCTCCCTAGCTCCCCAAATTACTTTGACCTTTTCGCTCAGGAGCAGTCCATTTTAAACAATTGCGCGCGCGCGCGCGTGTGTGTGTGTGTGTGTGTTTGTGTTTTGCATACAATTTTTCCCCTGTCACCCTATCTATCAATTTATTCACTTGTTGACCTTCATAAAGATCTATGTTGAAAGCTGAAACAGTATAGCACCACCACCACCACCACCATTACTTGTATATATATCCTCTCTCCTGATCTCTGCTGCATCTCCAATATTAAATCCCAGAGAGGTGATGGCCATTGCTCATGCTGTTTGTCAATTCATATATCGTCATTTAATATCTGTTTTCCATGCTGGCATGGGTTGAACAGTTCGACAGAAGCTTCTTAATGCTAACCATTTTACAGTGTGTAATGAGTACTTGTTTTATGTGGCACCAGCACCAGTGAGGCAACCAAGTGTCTTACAAGACGACACCACTCAACTGAGAGGGACAGGTGTGTTGCTACAGGGGAAGGTGCATGGATGATATCCTTGTGTATCATCATCATCTTCACATCTCCTTCTAGGTTCTTGCACGAGACAGATTTTCTACAGCCAATTACCCTGTTGCTAATTCTCATCCATTTGCAAGTAAGGAAATATTTCCCCCATGGCTGGACAAGTTTTTATGGAAGACTAGAAATGAGGGAGACTGCTTGTAAAAGAATGATTCTTATCTCTAAGCATCATATAATATCAGACACCTCATATCAAGGAGCCCCCCCTCCCAACTTATACAATGGGTGCAAGAAACCTATTCTTTTCCTTTTCCATAACATATGAAGTGCATAATCCAAATCTGCCCTTCACCATAGAGCCTTTATCAGGGTTTGAGTTTAGGATTCCATGTTGTAGAATAGTTGCAGTTTTGAGGGAAAATGCCTTGTGGTGTTTCTTTAGTTGTTTACGTTTTGATTTCAAATTCCACCGAGGTCAACTTTGCCTTTCATCTTTTCATGGTTGATGAAATAAAGTACCAGCTGAGTACTGAAGCCAATGGTATCAATTTACTTCCTCTCCTACATGTCTTGTCTTGTGCCAACATTAGAAACATTTATTTAAAAAATAAGTACAGAGGTTGACTTGTTAGGCGAAACCCTTCAAAGCAGTGCTGCAGCATGGTCGTAGTCAAATGACTAAACCAAGCAAAAGTTAAAGGATACAATCTTGCGCGTTTTTTGTTATTTCTTAAAAATTATGCTCAGAACTAAGAGACTACGAGGTTTCTGATTTTGTATTCTGAGGGAGAAAAGTTGCTATTTTTAGCCAGATGAGCAACCGCGTGGAGCAGGGTTTATTAACCTCCTTTCTCTGTATTTCCTCCACCACTCACCCCTTTAACAGTTCAACATCCTGTTATCTCTCCAAATTATGAGAAAGTAGTCATCTTCACAGTTTATTGCATAATTCGAAAAGCCTTGTATTTAAGGCATCCTGTAAGACAACAGGACGAATAATGAAGAATTTTTTCAGCCCCAAAATAAACTTCTTGGTATCTTAAAATTTCCTTCATTGGGGTGGGGGTGGGGGGTTCTTTCTAATTTATGAATTAGAAGACACAAAAGATCCTTTCAGCATCGTTATTTGACCTAAAATTACTCGACCCTAATTGAACCGACCTTAATAATCAAAGGCAGTTCATTCGAGCCCATCTGATACCATTTTAAGGGTATCACGGTATCGAGAATTATATTATCAAATGTGTCTTCTTCTTTCTCTCTCTGAGTGTGGAGTGATTTCTTGGAGATTTGACTGCTATTTCTAACATGTCAAGCGACTACGTGGAGGTCCCACTTCCAACTGCTTAAAAAGCTGAAGAATAATTTTCTGCGACCTGGAGAGAAACCTTTTAGCCATTTCTCAGGTTATTTAGGCCTGACATTTCATAAGGTCCCCTTTCTTCTCGTCTCCTCTTCCCTACTCATCAAAACGCCATCTGTCAAAGTCCCTCGTAATTTTGTGTCCTTACCGCGTAATTTTGTGTCCTTACCGCGAAAGAATGAAAGGGTGTCAATCCCCCCCCCCCCATTGAAAAGACTTGGCTGTGGCGGTGATGGCGATAGGAATAAGTTGGTGGAGGTGATGGTGGTGATGGTAGCGATGGATTAAGTTGGTGGTGATGGCGATGGAGTGTGATGGTGGTAGTGGTGATGACTTTTGTGTTGAGCTTTGTCATGGCTGTTGTTTAGCTCCTGATTCAACGCTGGTTGAGTAGGTGACCTCTGTTTACTATCAAAGGCACTTCAGATGTGACCATCCCTCACGTTTTATATCTATTTTTATTTCCAGAACAATATATGTAAAAAAAAAAAACCCAGAAAAACCCAGTTGTGTTCGAGTGAGTGAGATTTGGTTGCTATTTAAGGCTCCGGTTAGCAATGATCAAGCAAGCCTTGTCTTTTTTTTCAGAAATGTACTCCATCCAGACTACATTCCCTAAATGTAACTCCCACCCTTTTCTTTGGAGACAGCAGGATATGATTTGAGGGAGATTTCCATATTTTCTGACTGGGTAAAAATGATCAAACTTTAAAACCTCTGTAACTTTTTTAAAGAATTTTTGTGGAAAAAGTGAATTATCTCCTGAGATTCAGCGTGGAAAATTACATCAATACACCATATTTTAAAATTTTCACTAGACTTTAAAATTTCCACAGGTGCAGCCAAACAGAAAAGATCTGGTTCTAGGTAGGTCCAGCACGTCCTAAGACATAAGACAAATTGGGCAGTTGCCATGGGGTCCCACAAGTCTATGGACCAAATTCTGATCTATGCATACTGTCAAAATACTACAGGGCCCTGTTCATTGATTTGCATAGGAGCTCCACAGGTCTAAAACTGGGCAGTTGCCCAGGGATCCCACAGGTCTAGGGACCCAATTCTGATCTATGTATGCTATCAAATAAATACTACAGGGCCCTGTGCATTGATTTGCATATGAGCTTCACGGGTCTAAGGGCTCATTTCCGATCTATGTATGCTGTCAATAAATATTTAGGGCTAAGTGTAATGATATGCTCGGGGGGGGGGGGGCTGTCACACAGCTAAAACGCCCCGGGACAGGTGGAGCGACCATCTGCGGGCTCTCTTATTAGTTCGTGAGGGATTCATAGCTGTTATAGTTGTATAGCTCCTGGTCACCCCTGTTGCACCCTATGGCACCCACGTAATCTGCTGACTGAGAAGGCACCACTCACGAATTCTTTTACTCTTCTCTGTTTTATATCATGGTGATTGTCACTGTTGTCTGACCCCAGGTGGGATTTGATCGAGTAGGCTTTCCAGCCCTAACTATCCCCTTTTTATGAGTGGTGTACTTAGAACTTATATAATCCAATGTATCACTTTATTTTTTGGGGTGGGGGTGGATTTGAGAGATACTCGGCTGCGCTTACTGGCAAGTCAGACCATTTGCAGAGGTTTAACGTCCTGAAGACAAAGCCTCCTCCAAGTGATGTTTTTCGATCTGCTAGAAGAAACAGCTTAGTCCCCCACATTTCACGTATCTTTCCCTTTTCCACCAGTGTTAGAAAGGGAGACATCGAATAATGATGATACAATGTGGTCCTAGTTTCCTTGACTCGAGTGAAAAGACTGAATGCCAACTCAGTCAGAGCTAACCTGGGGCTAACCAACAGCACACACGCGTGCGCCCTTTCTCTCTCTCTCTCTCTCCCATGGCGGTTGCTCTTATTTCGTGGAGGATGTGTATTCTGGTAATGGTATCTGTCAGTAGTGGTTGTGTTAGAAAATGATGGCGGTGGCTGTTTGAAATAGCGAAGGGGGGGAAAGAAGGCTCTGAATTTGCAGGCTGCTAACTGGTTGTTGTTACTGCTGCTGAAGTATTTATCATTACAATCACACCAGCGACTTTCAAAATCTCTTCTCCCCTCATCAAATTCCACCTTTTTTTTTTTGCCCCCCCGAGGTTTGATTCCCCTCCTGCATCCCCCACCCCACCTTTTCGCTGTATCTCCTTTCTTCTGTGTCTGTCTTTCTTTCTCTCTCACACACACAGAGACACTCATTAACACACTCACACAGACAGACACATTCACCTACGCACACACACACATACATATATAGGATGTGTGTGTGTGTGTATTTGTTAAAGTGTGTGTCTTTCACACACACAAACATCTGAGTGTGCGAATGCTGTCCTTTTTCTCACGTCAACTTCCTTTATTCCTTTTCTATATTCTCTTTTCTTCTCATCCATCCGCCTTTCTCTCTCATCCTGTCGCCTTTGTCCAACTTCGCCTCTCACTCTCTCTCTTTCACTCTCCCTTTACCTTCTCTGCATCTCTTTAATCCTCCCACTCTCTCTCTCTTCCCTTCTTTCTTTTCCTTTCATCCTTACTCTCAGCTTTCCCTCCCCTTCCTCTCTTATGTTTGATTTCTTTTTCTTTCTCACATCCTTCCTCCCCTTCTCACTCTCACCCTCTCTCTTATTCTCTTCCATCTCTCACTCCCCCCTTTCTCTCTTTTCATAACTTCCCCTCCTCCCTCCACCATTCACCAATATCGCTGTTTCCAAACCAACAGGGTCTCTAAGTGGTCGAATGACATGCTAGAAACACTAGTCAAATCACATCCTATTTCCCTTAAACAAGATGGGGAACACCTTAGATAATAATATAATCTTGACGAGATAGCCACGGCTGGAACACTTTAGATCTTAGTTCTGCCATGGACTAAACACCAAACGTCCCGGCTCGGGGCTATATGTCCTTCCTCCCTCTCCTGTTGCTGTTATTTTCCTCCCTCCCTTCCTGTTCAAACGGATGCTGTTGATGCTGTTTGCCTCCCTCCTGCACCACTGTCCTCAATCCCACCGTGGCCTGCTTCCCTGGCTGGTTCCTTTCTCTTTGTATGTCGCCAAGTGTTTTTTAAAGTGTGTTAACCACGTCTGCCTGCCTCTAATATCCTGTTTCTTCTTCCATCTTCTCCTTCTCTTTGTCTGACTCCCTTCTTAGCCTCCCTCTTCCTTTCTTTGTGTCCGCCCATTTTACCCCCGCTCCTCCGCTCCACCATCACACCTCTCCATCCCTCTATGACGGTTATCGATTATGAGCAGGAGCTGTTCGATCATCTTGGCCTTGTCTGGATTGGTGGATGTTTAGGAGTAACAAAAGGACACGAAACTCCAGTAACGGAATTCTATAAACTGAAACGATAAACCCGTCCATCGCATTTAAGTAATTACTCTTGGTATTGTGGAATCTTTTGGTGTGATGTGGGGGTACTATAGCCTATTGTAGTGTGGTTGGGACATGCTGTGGAGTTGGCACACAAAACTTCTGCTCAGTAATTTATGGCACTTCCAATTCCAATTCCTGTATTAATTCAATATTTCTTTAATTAATGCAAAGCACGCAATGTGTGGGACCAATTTGAGCAATCAAGATTACCTTTTAGTTCTTTCACCTGTTAGAATGGAGGTTTAAAGGATGTCACTGTATATCCTTATAGCTTTTCTGTTTTTTAATATTATTTATATAGAAGTTACAAACAATTAAATTCAGACAAACAAAAAGAGTGTAAAAGAAAAAAAAAAATGAAATTGCAGTGTTAGAAATTTTAAGGTATTATATTACAGTTTAGTTGTGAGTTGGTTACAAATTGTTTTACTAACCCAGTAATTGCTTCCAACTTTATCAACAGCCCTTTACTATCCTGTGACATGATAGGGTGGGAGTCTGCTGTGTGGTAGTCTCCTGTTTCTATGTTGGTTTTAGTGTTAATGAGTAGGGAAATAGAAGCATTTTCTTGACCTCTCTGACATCTAGGCTTCCAGTGTGTGTGTGTGTGTCTGTAGCCACGTGTGTGTGTTTATATATCTTCATGTCTGTGTGTCTGTGAGCATGTGTATGTATATTTGTGTGTGTATGTATATGTGAGTGTACCCATGTGTGTTGGGAGAGGGTGTATATTCTCATGTATTTTTGTATGTATATCCATACGCCTGTGTGTGTGTCTCTATATACATCCATGTGTATGTGGGAGAATGTATGTATATCCGTCTATGTGTACGAGTATGTGTGTATATATCCGTGTATGTGTTTTGACAGGATTTCATTAATGTAGTTGCTAGTTTTCCGTACACATATGTATGCCTACACATGCACACTTACAAGTATGTGTACACAAATATTAGGGTTATTTAATTACAATCATTAACACTAACGAGCATTAGCTAATTGGTGAAAGGACTCAATATTTTTAGTAGTCAAATTTAATACACATAGTTAAGTTGATTGGGACTTTAAGCCTCATGTGGCCTAATATATATATATATATGGTAATCTTCAAGTTTAGAGGGATAAAAAAAATAAATAAAAATATTCAAGGGAAGTAACTGAACGTCTTACCAGTATTCTCTGTTTGTAAATAAATCACACACGTGATTTGATTGACGTTAGGGTTAGGGTGTGATTTATGGGGCTGGATGCCCTTTCTTCTTAAGCTACACCTGTGTGTGTGTGTGTAGACATCAAACACCAGTTAAGGAGCCCAAGAACACAAAAACCAGTTCCATGGATAGCCACAAACATAATCCTGCTAATCTAGGTAACAAAAAAGATTGTGCAACTACTAAAATAAAGAGCTATGGCCTCGGGATATTCTATACAAAGCTGGATCATTGATCTATTGTGCTATAGTGATAGTCACAGGTGACACACAACCCTCTACACATTAACATTGGAATGTCTGATGAGAGTGTCAAGAGCTGATACTTATAACATAAGTCCACCTTTAACATAGAGGCAAACTATCAGCACAACATTATCAAACCACACATGGCACTTGAGAGAACTCTAACATCACCTGGTTTATGTTGCACTTCAGCAATAAATACACCCAGTTTTCAATTTCTATAGCCTCCATAGAAGATGCTTCATCTTCATCAAAACAACAGACACCTTAAACACAAGCTCAGAGCTAATCTCTAACTGCTGCTATGAACAGAAGTTCATATTTGATAGAAACGAGCCTGATGAAAGCATTGCATATTTGTTGCTTTTTATGAACATCTGATTGCTCTCTCTCTCTCTCTCTCTCTTTATATATATATATATATATATCATCATTGTCATGTGTCGTACACCTGCAGTGCATTGATGGCACTACACAGAAAGTCTTCTTGATTAAGCACAAGTTCTCCTGCTGCCTTGCTACTCTTATCCAACTAACTCTTGGTCCATTGTGTTCTTTGCCTGCCTCTTCATCTTCTACTCTTCCTTCCATCATAATGTTTTCCAAACCTCTGATTCTTCGAATACGACCATAATAGATTGATAGACAAACTTTTGTTTTTACACATTGTTTAAGGAGTGTCGTTTTTCACATCCATTCAGTTGTTCTTGTAAGAAATTCATAACGTTCTCCTATACACTTACATTTCGAATACATTATGCTGCTTAGAGTCCATGCTTTGCAACCATAAATGACAATTGGCCGAGGGAGTACTTGCATTAGGCTTTTCCAAGTCTCTTCATTTAAGCTGCGCGCACACACACACACACATATGCACACACCTCACCCATCACTTGACAATACAGGAACACTTGTGTTGTTGGTTTGTTTATCTATCCGGGTCAAGGGGCCAACTCGCATATTTATTTATTTGTTATTTATTTATTTTATTGTTTAAAATAAAAAAAAAAATGTTATCATCACTCCATTGATCTTTAGAGATTACAGGATATGTCTCATGATGGTAATGGCTCTTGATGGTGGTGGTAGTGGTGCTGGTGGTAGTAGTACTGGGACTGTGGTGGTCTTGTAATGTTGTTGTTGGTGTGTAGGCGGTGATGGTGGGTTGGTGGTGGTAGAAAACCCAAAAAAAAGAAATGGTTGGATGATAGAATTTAGCACAGCCACCTGTGTGTGTGTGTGTGTGTGTGTGTTTGTATAATGTTTTGCTACATATGTTTAATCATGTGTTTGGGTTTGTGTGTGTGTTTAGAGTTTATACAATAATCTGAGAAAGGTTATAGCTTTGAATTAAGTAAATAAATGGAAACATTCAACTTATCTTGGTAAACTGTTCAGGGGTGGAGGAAACACACACACACATTTTTGTGTGTATGTATCTGTGTAAATGTATGTTATGAGAGAATGAATGGGAGAAAGAGAGCCTGCCGTATGTCGACCCAATAGAGGGACCAGCTATCCGAGTTGATAGTACCAGGGTAGATAAAACAATTAAGAGTATGAAGACCGGGAAAGCCCCCGGCCCATCAGGAATCACTGCAGAGATGCTCAAAATATCTGGCAGTGTTGGCTATAGCCTAGTCACCCGTATTACGAACCAGGTGATACACGAAGGAGTCATACCCAATGACTGGTGTAGCAGCATCATAGTCAACTGCTACAAAGGTAAAGGTGACGCTTTAGATACTAATAATTACAGAGGCATCAAGCTGTTAGATCAGGTTATGAAAGTTACAGAGAGGGTCATAGCCCAACTAATTAGGGAGCGAATCAATT
>NC_069001.1:2732334-2735806 GCF_001194135.2 Octopus bimaculoides
AGGCGTTCGTACACCAACGTACGACTGTATTAAATATGAATGAGAAAGACAGGAAATTAATGTATGATTTATTTGTGATCAGAGTTGTTATATATATACATAGATAGATAGATAGATATATAAAGCACGATTTATTTGTGATCAGAGGCGTTCGTACACCAACGTACGACTGTATTAAATATGAATGAGAAAGACAGGAAATTAATGTATGATTTATTTGTGATCAGAGTTGTTTGAAAATCGAGGAGAGAGAGGGATTGTCTTATATGTTTTACTTGTTTCTGTCATTAGACTGTAGCCATGCTGGAGCACTGCATTGAAGAGGTTTTAGTTGAACGAATTGACCCTCGTACTTTTTTTAAGCCTTGAACTTATTCTATCAGTCTCTTTTGGTGGACAGCTAAGTTATGGAAATGCAAACAAACCATGGTTGTTGGATGGTAGTGGGGACCAACACACACACACACAAATGAATTATATGTGTATGTGTGTGTGTCTCTACCAACCTTTTGACAACCAGTGTTGGTTTGTTTATGTTCCCATAACCAGATGGTTTGGCTTAAGAGATCAACAAAACAAACTTAAATAAAAAAAATAGTATTGGGGGTCAATTTGTTTGACTCAATCTTTCAAGGCAGGGCTCCATATGGCTGCAGTCCTATCACTGAAACAACTGAAAGACAAAAGAGTAAACTATATATATATACACACACACACACACACACACACAAATAATTAATGAGTGGTTTGTAATACTGTATATAAAAACTGCTAAGGACAGGCTTTTGGTGAGGTCAAACTCAATATGTATAATGAGGGGGGAAATTTTCTAATGGACATGAAGTAGTTTAAGAAGATTCCAACACTTTAAATGTTGGAGGGGTCCTTTAGAGAATCCAAAACCTAATGAATCCTAAAATAAATGATCTTGACCCATCTTCTGTTAGAGTTATGTTGAGTGTCCTGGGAAGCATCTGGAAGCTGGGCCACTTACTGAATGACCTCAGATCATTAAACTCAGAGGTAATAGAGCCATCTCTAGAATCGGAGTTTCTGAGCAGCATGCTACAGTTACAGGATTTATATCTCTTGCTATTAAACCAGATTTAGTGGTGTGGCAATGTTGTTCCAGAAAGGTCTGGCTCTCCAGTAAAAACATTCTTTTATGGACTGATTGGTCAGTCAGTAATCTTAGTAATGTGTGGCAGTAAATGTGATGCCTTGTAGCTGGTCACTGCCTATCCGTTGAAAGAGGCTTGACGGCCAGACTTCAGGCACAAGGAAACTTTCCTGGAAACATCTCATCTATATCAGTGGTAGTTGGAATGGAATCCTAAATACACATTGGGTTTCTATGGGAGTTTCTGATAGGTGAGGTACATGTAAAAGTTTTTGGCTTTGCTCAAATGTTTTCTGAAAGGTTTCAAATGGATCAAATGTGCAGATGTGAATTTAGTCTTTTGGATGTATTTCAGATTGAATTTTTATCTGGTTAGCACATAGGGGACTGTGCAGGATGCCAACAACTGAAAGTGGTTAACCATACAGATTATAAGTTTGGTATCTGTACAGTAATCATTGACAGGTTGTCTAGAAAAGAATCCAATAACTGGAAGATGAATAAACCAGTAAATGACTGGTGAGAGACAGCGTCAACAAGAGGCAATAAGTCACCGTAAGAGGAAAATTCTGATTGGATCCACTAGAACTGGCACTAAACAACAATAGATTGGAGAAGGGGTTTGTAAGTAGTCTTGAAGAGGCTGTTAGGGAAAGCATTTGTATATAATGTGCAAGCAGTGAAGTATGTCTCAAACTATTTCATTTTTTTTTTTCCTTTTCAAAACACAAATTCATGCATTGTCTATGCTATGTTGCATACATTTTGACATGGTGGAACAAAGTCAAACCAGAACAATGGTAGGTCATTAATCCTAATGTTGTAAGGTAGTGAGAGTGACCAAACAGGCCCATGTAGCAGAGACACAGTGTGGCAACATAGCCAAATTCTGATCTTTGTGCTAGCTCATTTCCAATATGCATATAGGGTTCTTCAATAGAGCTTCACTGAACAATTCTTGAGGGATGATGAACTGGAAACAATGTAACTTGATGCCAACAATTCTGGTCTTCTGTGACTCTTGGCAGAAAATGCTAAATTTGGGCAAGTGTCTTCTGCTATAGCCCCGGGCCGACCGAAGCCTTGTGATTGAATTTGGTAGGTGGAAGTTACTGCTGTGTGTGTATATGTCTGTGTGTGCTTGTGCCTCTCCGAAAGAGAGAGAGGGATTATATGATTTTTTTTTAAACATTGAATGGTTGTGAGGGTTTACCCGAATAAAAGAGGAATCAAAGGAGTCCAAAGATAAAAGATGGTCGACAGCCCCTGTTCTAGATACGGTAGTGCCATTAATTGGGTTTGACCACGATGTGTGCAAAGCAATGAAACTATTCTGTTCAGAGTTGAAACATCTACTGTCTCATGATGGTGAGGGTTGAAGACTGGTTATATGTAGGACAGATCCAGCTATCAGCTGAGAGATCTTTCACGATCCCTCCCCAACCACCTGCCCTCCTTTCGTTGGGGAAAAGTGGGGCAGTTAGTGTGATGAAGGACTTTTGGGATAATTGAGGACAGACATTGTCATCTACTTCAAATTCCTCTTGAAAAGTAGGGCAATAGTGTGATGGGAAGTACTGCTTCCCAGTAAATTTGTTGAAAGATGTGTGGGAATGGCGAGTTTGGAGTGGTGAGTCTGGAGTGGCTGAATGGCTTCCGTCTACATCTTCACTCTTGATTTCTTAGTAATGAGAAGGTCTCTGATCTCAGTGTTGAAAAAAAAAATGTTTAAGGATTTGTAGGGTATCCTAGTTTCCACTATATATTCATATTGTATACTTCTTTCTTTTCACTTGATGTAAAATTCCCCATTTTTTCTGTAACCAATTTTTGTAATATACCCACTTTGCTCCCCTTGTACCAGATAAATCTATTATTATTATTATTATTATTATTAAGGTGGTAAGCTGGTAGAATCGTTGGCATGCTGGGTGAAATGCTTAGTAATATTTTGTCTGTCTTCACGTTCTGAGTTCAAATTCCATTGAAGTTGACTTTACGTTTCATCCTTTCGGAGCTGATAAATTAAGTACCAGTTGCGTACTGAGGTTGATCTAATTGACTGGCCCCCTCCCCCCAAAATTTCAGGCCTTGTGCCTAGAGTAGAAAAGTATATGTGTATATTTATTTATGAGAAATATGTATATATTTCAGAACACACACACACACATATTTAAATATACATGTGTATTTGTTTAGTTTGTAAGTATGTGTGTGTGTTTTGAAAGCATGTTTGACAATATTAATGTATTTGTGAAATAGATATGTGTGTCTGTGTGTGTGTGTATATATGCATATGTGTGTGCATGCATCACTGTGTGTGTGTGTGTATATATATATATATATATATAT
>NC_069001.1:2736034-2746297 GCF_001194135.2 Octopus bimaculoides
GTGGTGGTGGTGGTGGTGGTGGTGGTGGTGGTGGTGGTGGTAGAGGGTTTGTCAGAATTTAATGTCAAATTATTTAATGTTTGCAAGTTGGAGACCTAACATGTCTTGGTCTTGATTGGACCAGTCAATCATCTTTATTAGGGGTAGCAGGGTGTTAGGCCTACCTCAATTTTGGTTATAAGTCGTTGGGTGGAATCAGTTTCTGGACCATACTTAACACTTTGTTCATAGGGGGTTTAGAGGTTGGGCCTCTCTAATTTTGGATTTAGGGTGGATGGAACCAATTGCTGGATCATACACAATCCTTGCTATTAGGGGTTTCAGGGTGTTAGTTGTGACTCATTTTGATTTTTAACCCTTTAGTTTTTAAATTGGCAATATCCAGCTTAAACATTCTACAAGTTTTATGTTCAAACTGGCCAGATTCAGCCTCTCACACCTATCCTACAATGTTATTCTAAATGTAAACAATCACATAATATTTCTACCTTAGAAAACTAATGAATTAGCTGTAATCGGCTAATTTATAACTGGCGTTTCATTTTGTTATTCAACTGCTGTCGTTGTGTGTGTGTGTGTGTGTGTAGATCCCAAATTGTTTGTGTGTATCACTGTGAGTAAGTTGGTTGCCCATGTGTGTATATATATATATATATGTGTGTGTGTGTGTGTGTGTGTGTGTGTGTGTGTGTGTGTGTGTGTATATATATATATATATATATATATATATATATATATATATATATATATATATATATATATATATATATATATATATATACATATATATATATCCATTTCTCAAATACAATCATGCTGTATTTTACTACAATGTGTTTATATAAGTATCCTCTCTGGCTTGAACTCTGGAGTCATCAACAATAGTCGTCTTGCTGTTTTATGAATATATGTTTGTGTGTGTGTGTGTGTCTCTCTCTCTTTCTCTCTCTCTCTCTCTCTGTCTCTCTCTCTCTCTCTCTCTCTCTGTATATATATATATATATATATATATATACACACACACATATATATATATATACAATCATTGTTTTGATGTCCACTTTTCTGTCCTTGTCTGGGTTGGACAGAGTTTATCTAAAGCAGATTTTCTATGACTAGATGTCCTTTCTGTCACTCACGCCCACTCGTTTCCAAGCTAGATAATAGATCCCTATCACACCAGATATGCTCTTTCGCAGAATATTGGAAATGAAGGACACTTACTTGTTTGACAATGACACTCATTCACAACCACCATGCCAAGATGACACACACACACAATAGGCTTCTTTCAGTTTCCATCTACTAAATCCATTCACAAGGCTTTTGTTGGCACGAGACTATAGGAGAGGACACTTGGCCAGGGTGTAAACCATGTGTTTGGGAAGCAAACTTCTTCACCACACACTCATGCTTGTGGCTACCAGGCATACACACACACATCACATCATACATACATCACATCACCACATCACATCACACACATCACATTGCATCACACACATCATATTGCATCACACGCATCACATTGCATCACATCATATCACACCACTCACACCACATTGCATGACTCACACCACACACACCACATCGCACCACACACACCACATCGCACCACACACTCCACATCGCACCACACACACCACATACACATCACACACACACACACACACATACACACATATAAATATATAAAACAGGGGCCTACCGGCTGCTATTTCTAGCAATGATCATACTTCGTGTATCCCTGCTTTATATGTTTATAATTCTACCTATATGGTGCTCTAGTTTTGCTGGATAATATCATTTTAATTACATTTCAGTTGATAACTGAAGAACAATTAGGGTCCTTCTGTGTCTGTCCTACTTTTACTTTTATTGGTATTTAATGCATTTTTCATTTATTGAATAACTGAACCGCATGCATCTTGACTTTTGTTAACAGGAAGGTTTTATATATATACAGGGTTGGCCAAAAGTCACATGACAGTAAACCCAAACCATTTAATTCCGAAATTAAAACAAAAAAAAAATCATTTTATATGAGACTTCGCTATGTGGCATGTACTGCAACAGCATATCACTACATCTACCATTAGTTGGTACTTCTTTACTAGACTTGGCAGATGACACATTTGCATCACACAGCCGACAAACCCTCTTCCACGTGGCTTAGTGGTTAGGATGTTGGATTCGTAGTTGTAAGGTTGTTGTTTTGATTCCTGGACTGGGCAATGTGTTGTGTTCTTGAGCAAAACACTTCAGTCAGTCTTACTCAGCTAGCAAAAGTGAGTAATCCTACAATTTGGAATTTGAACTCAGAAAGTAAAAGCAGCCGAAATGCTGCCAAACATTTTGATCAGCCTGCTAACAATTCCATCTGCGTGTTGCTATAATAATAATAATAATAATCCTTTCTACTAAAGGCACAAGACCGGAAACTTGGGTGTGGGGAGGGACTAGCTAATTACAATCAACTGCAGTGTTTCACTGGTACTTAATCTATTGATGTCGAAAGGATGAAAGGCAAAGTTGACCTCAGTGAAATTTGAACTCAAAACATAGTGACAGGTGAAATACCACCAAGCATTCCTGTCCAGTGCTCTAACAATTCTACCAGTTCCTCATCTTAATGATAATGATAATAATAATAATAATAATAATGATAATGATAATGATAATTATAATAATGATAATGATAATGATAATGATAATAATAATAATAATAATAATGATAATAATAATAATAATCATCATCCTTTCTACTAAAGGCACAAAGCCTGAAATTTTGGGCAAGGGGATTAATTGATTAGATTGACCCCAGTGTTTCACTGGTACTTAATTTATTGACCTCAAGAAGATGAAAGGCAAAGTTCGCCTCGGCAGAATTTGAACTTGGAACGTAAGGACAGATGAAATGCCGCTAAGCATTTCACTCGGCATGCTAACGATTTTGCCTGTTCACCACCTTAATAATAATAATAATAATAATAATAATAATGGGGAATCAATACTAATTAATAATTTCTAACATATACAAAGCCTGCAATTTAGTGTAGGATTAGTTGACACCATTGACTGAACCCAAAATCATATGGTTGTAAAATGAGTTTGTTAACCACACAGCCATACCTGTACACACACACACACACACACACACATGCACTCACACATGCACACACATAATGTCATTAAGTGTATTTATACATAAATGCAATAAATGTCAATTGGGCAGTTTATTTACTATAAATAATGTAAAAAAATGATTGGTCGAGACAGTTGACACCTCTCACTTGCAATGTCTTGTGTCACATTTTAGCAAAACTGTTTTTTGTCTTTTTCTTTTCACTCTGTGAACTTTACATGTAATCGGGGAAGGAGTGCAGGGGGTGGGGGTGAAATACTGATTTAATAATCAAGAATGTAATGTTGTGGGATGCAATAATAATAATAATAATAATCCTTTCTACTATAGGACAAGGTCTGAAATGTTGGGGGAGAGGGGTTAGCCAATTTCATTGACCCAGTGGATAACTGGTACTTATTTCATCAACCCCAAAAGGATGAAAGGTAAAGTCAACCTTGGCAGCATTTGAATTCATTCTAATGATTCTGCCAGCTCACTGCCTTAATCATCATCATTGTTTAACGTCCACTTTCCATGCTGGCATGGGTTGGACGATTTGACTGAGGACTGGCGAGTCAGATGGCTGCACCAGGCTCCAATCTGATCTGGCAGAGTTTCTACAGCTGGATGCCCTTCCTAATGCCAACCACTCCGAGAGTGTAGTGGGTGCTTTTACGTGCCACCGGCATGATGGCCAGTCAGGCGGTACTGGCAATAGCCACGCTCAAATGGTGTCTTTTACTTGCCACTGGCACAGGAGCCAGTCAGCGGCCCTGGCAATAATCACGCTTAGATGGTGCTCTTAGTGCTCCACTAGTATGGACGCCAGTCATGCGGTGCTGTCATCGAGTTTGATTTTGATTTCACTTCCCTCAACAGGTCTTCGCAAGCAGAGAATCAGTTAATAATAATAATAATAATAATCATTTCTACTAAAGGCACAAGGTCTGAAATTTTGTGGGTGGGGGTCTAGTTGAATGCATTGTCCCCAGTATTCCACTGAACCATTAAGTTACGGGAATGTAAACACACCAACACTTGTCAAGTGGTGGTGGACAAACAGATACAAAGACACACACATACACACACAGGCTTCTTTCAGTCTGAGACTATAGTAGAAGACACTTGCCCAAGGTACCATGCAATGGGATTGAACCCAGAACCATGTGGCTGGGAAGCAAAATGATGACATACATATTTATTCTTGATATGTTCTGGCAGATGTGAATGCTAAAATGCTAGTTACTATTCATTACTGGGGAACAACCTTTCAGCTGAATGTGATTTATTAGAGTATGGATATTTTGAGGACACCTGCTGTTTTGACATTGTACTGCCTCCTCAGTCAAAACTACACCAGCCTAATGAATTTTAACAAGAGTTTTTGGCTGCTATTTATACATTCAGCAAACAAATTTACCATAGATACTCCACCTCTTAGGAAAAAATAAATAGATGAGTGTAGCTTGAATACCTCTAATCATGGGCCAGTTCAGAGTTGAATCAAGGCTAAAAAATAATGCCAACAATTTTTTTGTTGGGCAGGATGGAGTGGGGTTGGCATGCATAAATATTTATATCCACATAAATCGACACACATTTGGGCACATACACACAGACACACACACACACATGCATACATACATTTGGTGGTGGTAGAGCACACAAGCATATTTGTGCAAAAACATGCACACACACACACACACACACACACACACACACACTGCTCTTCCTTATTTGATTCCTTTCATTTTGTAGCAAATTTGCATCATCACAACCAATTAACAACCATCATCATCGTCATCATCATCATCATCATCACTACTACTATTTAACAAAATGTATTTAAATAAACTGAGTTTTTTTTTTTTCATTATTTTATTAATTTTATTAATTTTTTTCATCCTCTTTCATTTTTGTAGCATTTCCGTCATGTGACCCAAACCCTTGCCAGAATGGTGCGAAATGTCACTCTCCGCACAACCATAATGGAGAGAGTTATTGCCAGTAAGTACACTATTTCCTTTCCTCCTCCTCACCCCCCTGTTTTCTTTTGTTGTTGTTGTTGTTAATTCTATTGTTTGACACTATTAGGAAATTGGAGGGCAGGATGGTGGCGGCGGCAGTGGTGGTGGTTCCGGAGTTGAACTGAGCTGAGCCTTTCTGGATAAGCATTGTCACTGTAGTAGTAGTAGTAGTAGTCGTCGTAGTCGTAGTAGTAGTAGTCGTAGTAGTAGTAGTCGTAGTAGTAGTAGTCGTAGTAGTAGTTGGTCCGTTGATGTTGTCATCACCCCTATCATCATTACTGACATCATCTGCTATTATCATCATCGTCATCACCATTAGTGCCATCATCAATATCACTACCACCATTATTATTGTCATCACCACTGTTATTATCATCATGGTGTTGTAGTAGTAGTAGTAGTAGTTGTTGTTGTTGTTGTTGTTGTTGTTGTTGTTGTTGCAGTTGTGGTAGTTTTAACATACTTTTTTCTCATGCTTGTGAGAGTTTTTATTTCACATTTTCTCCCTCCAGTCTCTTGTAGAAGTGGAAGAGAAAGTGTGATGGTTGATTGGATAATTTGTCAGTTTGGACCACCACCAGTTGACAGGAGGATATGAGTTCAAAATTTGTTGCAGAACAGACATAATGGCATTTTTTTGTTGTTTTGCTTTCATTTTTTTTTTCTCTAGATTTCTGGGAACTGGCATATATTTACCATTTCCATAATCAGTAAAAAACAAAAAACGAAACAAAAAAAAGTTACTACGAAATTATCTGGGAATGTTATTTGTGATAGACTGGTGTCATATCCAGGGGAATAATGATCTCTCATCACAATGTTTCTATGATGGTACTCTATATTCTAGATTCCACTGGCTGTTATTAAGTCCTACTGAATCACCAGGAAATGTTATTGTTATGGTGGACTGTGGTCGTATCCAGGGAGAGAATGATCTCTCATCATAGCATCTCTCTGCTGCTATACACTATATTCTATATTATCTCTGTTCAACCTGGCTGTCAGTGGTTACCACCAGATCATCTGGGGAAATGTTGCCTGTGATAGACTGGTGTTTATCCCGGAGAGATGGTTTACCTCACATCACAATGTCTCTGCAATGGTATACTATTTGCTACACCATCTCAGTGGTGGTGGTGGTGGTAGCACAAATATAAGGGTAGTGGGAGTGGAGGTGGTTGCTGGAAAGGAAATGGTCACCCGAAATAAGAATTTGAAGGAATTGGTTGGCAAGAAAACTTCTCAATTGCCTGATAGTTATGTTTCATGGCTCTGCCCATTAGTGTAGCTAGGAAAGGGGTGGTAGGGACGGTTCTGTCCCAGGAGGCACTTTTGGGTCTGCTGTTGGCAATATGTGTTTTCTGCAGGGTCCAAATGGAAGGGCCACTCCAGGTGGCACACACTCTAGCTACGCTGGTGGCCCTGTCCCACATTGGGGGAATATAAGCACACACGCACACACACACACACACACACATGTATTCTCCTCATATGCAGCATTTCATACTCTTTCCCCTCTTTTTCTACGCACTGACTCAGACTGTGACAACCCATTCAGGCCATACCAGTATGAGGAAACAAGACACTATATAATGATGATGATTAGCAGAAATATATACATGCTTGTGTACACAAATGTGCATTCTCTTAAATACTTCTAAAGAGTGTATATTATGTGTTCTCTCTCACATACACACTTACCTGTGCACCCTCACACATATACACTGGCATCCAGACAATTTCTCCTCACACACGCACGCACATTCTACCTGTGTTTCCTCAAGAATATACACTTACATACAGCCAATCTCTCTCTCTCTCTCTTTCCCTCTCTCCCTCACACATACCCTCACCTGGACACCCTCTCACATGCAGGTAATCTCCTTCACACACACACACACACACACAGACATTCCCTTACCTGTACAACCTCCCCACATACAGTCACACCCACGTATGCACTCACTAACCACCACCACCCCTCTCCCCCTCCACACTACAAGGCTCTGAATACAATCAATACTCAGGGTGGGGTAGGGGGTGAGTTGAGGGCAGCAGGGAGAACAGTTATTATATTATTAAATGTTTGTTTCCTCCCCTCTCCGCTGCCATACTCCTGGCCCTGGGTGCCACTAATTGTTTGCTCTGTACGGTGGTAGTGGTGGTCATGGTGGGGCGGGAGGACCTTAATGTAAATTTGAACTATTGATTAGATTGAGGTCCCTAAATACATAACTATTGATGACTGTGTGTGTGTGTGTGTGTGTGTGTGTGTGTGTGTGTGTGTGTGTGTGTGTGTGTGTGTGTATACTTGTGTGTACAGCAAGAAGTTTATCTTTCCCATCACTTACTGCTATAATCATGAACACTATCCACATGACCACCACCACTCACCACCACCACCACCACCATCACAAGTTATTTCAAAAGAAAGGGTTCTTTCCTAAACCTTAAACTTTCTGTCTCCCTTGCAGCAAACCAAACATTTGAAATGTCTTTGTCCTCCTCCTCCTCTTAACTCTTATTGCTTCTCATAGAGTAAGCTAAGAAACAGACATTCCAGCCTTGACCATCCCGACTTTTTGTACCCTCCCCTATTCTAAAGAGAGAAAAAACATCATCACCATCATCATCATTGTTTTAGCATCCACTTTTCAATGCCTGCATGAGTTGGATGGATTTATTAAGGAAGACTTCCTATATCTGTGGCCAGAGAACTCTCACCTGTCGCCAACCCTCACCTGTTTCCAAGCAAGATAATATTTCCTTCCCTGTGGCTGGAATATATTTTCACAAATGTCATAAAGAAAATAACACCGCTAATATAATGGTGACCCTTGTTTACAACTATCACTTGATGTACACACACAGATACACATATATGATGGGCTTCTTTCAGTTTCCATCAACCAAATCCACTCGCAAGACTTTCATTAACCCTTTAGCATTCAGATTAATTTATCAAATGTATTGTGCCGGTGGCACGTAAAAGCACCCACTACGCTCTTGGAGTGGTTGGCGTTAGGAAGGGCATCCAACTGTAGAAACTCTGCCAAATCAGATTGGAGCCTGGTGTAGCCATCTGGTTCACCAGTCCTCAGTGAAATCGTCCAACCCATGCCAGCATGGAAAGCGGACGTTAAACGATGATGATGATGATGATGATGATGATGTAATGTTTGTTTATCAATATTTTAAAAGAATTAATCATGAAGTATCTTGTAGCTTCAACATTTTGAAGATGTGATTGTTTATTTTTAGAAAGAGATTGTAGGGTAGGTGTGAGAGGCTGGATCTGGCCAGTTTCAACATAGACCAGGTAGAACATTTGGGCCAGATATGGTTGGTTTAAATGTTAAAGGATTAACTTAAAGCTATTGTAGAGGGCTCTTGCCCAAGGTACCATGCTGTGGGACTGAACCCAGAACCATGTGACTGATTGAGAAGCCAACTTCATAACCACACAATCACGCCTGTGTCTAGTAAAATGTAACAGTTTGAGAGGGATCTTCATTGTTATGTCTTACGGGGTCAAATGACTGCCCAAAAGTACCTCCACCTCAACCATCCATCTTTCTATTGCTCAGTCACCTCTTCCTAACAGTTAAGATTACATGTCAATTCCCTAAAGTTGGGTGGATTGTTTGTTTAACTCAATTTATTATATTATCATGACTCCTGAAACATGAGTTTTTCTTATCCCTGCTGCTTGTCCCCAACCTCCAATCCCCACCTCTGACTCAGGACTAAAACCAAAAGCAGCCTTACATTTAGAAAATAAAATAGAAGAGAAGAAACATTGTAGATAATAGAGGCTTTGTTGTGGTTGTTGTTCTAAAGTTGACATTCTGTTGTGGTGGGAATGAAGTTTTATATAAACTTGATTCTGCATGGCTTTTGTTAACCTCTGCTTCTTCTTTGTCTGCCTTCCTAGCTGCGTAATAATAATAATAATAATAATCATTTCTGCTATCGGCACAAGGCCTGAAATTTGTGGGGATTACATTGACCCTGAAAGGATGAAAGGCAAAGTCGACCTCCACAGAATTTGAACTCAGAACATAGCGACAGGCGAAATGCCGCTAAGCTAACGATTCCTGCAAACTATGTGCAGGTATGCCCCAGCATGGCCACAGTCTAATGACTGAAACAAGTAAAAGATATATTTATATATATTTGAAGTGGCTGTGTGGTAAGAAGTTTGCTTCCCAACCACATGGTTCTGGGTTCAGTCCCACTGCATAGCACCTTGGGCAAATATCTTCTACTTTTGCCTCAAGCCAACCAAAGCCTTGCGAGTGGATTTAGTAGACGGAAACTGAAAGAAGCCCGTCGTATATACGTATATGTATATATTTATGTGTGTGTGTTTTTTGTGTCAGTGTGTTTGTCCCGCAACCACCGCTTGACAACCGATGTTGGTGTGTTTATGTCCCCGTAAATTAGCGGTTCGGCGAAAGAAAAACCCGATAGAACAAGTACTAGGCTTACAAAGAATAAGTCCTGGTGTCGATTTCTGCGACTAAAAACCCCTTTAAAGGCGGTGCTCCAGCGTGGCCGCTGCCAAATGACTGAAGCTAGTAACAGGATAACGGAAGAACAGAATAACACCACTCGGTAACAAGACCCGTACGTACTCTACGGGGTACATCGTAATTAGTCTTCGGGTGGTATTATTATTTTTTTTCTAGCGAATGTATTCCAACACAATATTTATTCATATATATGAATTATAAATTATCTGAGACTGTAAACAAAAGTCTTACAACAGCGAAAGATTAAACGGAACAGAGTCAACTTCTGATACATGATATAAAGAAAACATACTTTCACATACATACACGATTATGTGTGTGTGTGTGTGTGTGTGTGTGTGTATCGCCTTATATAAAATGAAAGAAAATAGACATACGCGCACATTGTGTGTGTAAGAGAGAGAGAGCGCGCGAAGGAACTGCGGTTGTCTAGACAGAATAAATCATTGTTGTTGTTTCTATTTGGTTCTGTCGGTATGTCTATTCGAATTCCATAAGTCTTTCTCTTTTTTTTTTCTTTTTTTGACACCACCGTCGCCTTCGTCGCCACCACCACCACCACCATCACCACTAT
>NC_069001.1:2747579-2748696 GCF_001194135.2 Octopus bimaculoides
TAAATTGGGGACCCACAATAGCAGTGTAAGGACCCCTGAAAAAATTTTGCCTGAGATGTGTGTATTGGTGATGTATTGCGAGAAACAACCAGGTTTCTTTCTCTCACATTTCACACAGTTCAACCTACACCACAAGTTAATGTAAGAAAAACAAAATAGGAATTCTGAAAGAAGTTTCTATAAAACAAGTTTTTAAACATTGACTGGCTATGGGGGTCCACCCAGAATAAAAGAGTAATCAAAGGGGTCCATAGATAAAAAAAAAATGGTTGAGAACCCCTATATATATTATAATTATATACATAATTATGTATATAATTATAAAATATTTGTAAAATTTACTTATGAGGTTTTTAATTCCACGTTGATCACCTGCTAAAGTCATTAATGATTTTTACCCTTTATTATATATATATATAATATATTCATTTTTTAAATTTCATTTTAAATGTATTCTTGGCCTTAAAGGTTAAAGGTATCTTAATTTCTGTATATTCAATGCCTGAATAAGAAAGAAAAAGATTGCAGATGAGGGGCAGTACTCCTTACCATCACCATACACATTCATACGTTACGGGGTCAATCACTTCAAATATGCCAGTGGCAGGCTCAGCAAGACAGTTGCCTCAGGTTCCTCAGTCTACGTAGCTGTAAAACTGGTAACACCAGTGCCGTCCTTAATGGTACAGGCACTTGGGTAGTTGTCCGAGGGTGGGGGGAACTCACGGGTCGAGGGGCCCTGTTCTGATCAATGTGCGCTGTGGTTCCTAATCAATATATACGATAGGGTCCAATACATTGATTTACCTGGGATCTATAATGCTGTTAACACGGATGAAAAGTTAGCCCCCTCCCTTGCTCCCTCTATGTTAAGCTTTCTTCTTCATACTCGGGTCACCTATACCCAGGTGGACAGATAATGTATAGCCCCTCGCTCTGTCAAACGGGGTTAGTTAGTCATCATGTTTATGGGGGTAGATAAAGGTTTATTTCACGTTTTGGTATTCGATATTTGAATTTTGAAGTTTAGCTTTGTTTGACGCGCCGTTTGAAAGTTTTTATAACGAAAATATACAAATGTTTTATCAACACATGTAGTATGTGTGTATGGAGGAGG
>NC_069001.1:2748906-2754580 GCF_001194135.2 Octopus bimaculoides
ATATATATATATATATACCGGAGTAAGCACATAAAATGTGCAACAAGGTAGAAAAAAGAGTACTCAAATACCAGAGGTAGAGTAATATGCTTTATTTAAAAGCAGCAGAAATATAACAAAAGAATGTTACTCGGAGTTTCACGTTCCCGTTCATCGGACAGTTTTGTTAGATGAACGGGAACGTGAAACTCCGAGTAACAGTCTTTTGTTATATTTCTGCTGCTTTTAAATAAAGCATATATATATATCGAGATAGATAAATAGATAGATAGGAAGAGAGACAGGAAGACTGCAGTAGCTATAGAGAGAGAGCGAAAGAGATAGCTCTACGTAGAAGAGAGGGGGAGGGGTGGATATAGAGAGAATGAATGTTAAGCTGGTTTACAAAGTCTTGCAAAGTTTTAACATTCTGTTACCGAGCGAAACCTTTAACGTTTTGCACCTGTCTGTATCACCACACCCACCCTCCTTTCACATACCAACAGCTACCTCTACCCGTACCCCACCCCCACACAACTTGCCTTAGTATTCAAATAGTAGCAATAACAGTCGTAGTAGTAGTATTAATGGTGGCGGCGGCGGTGGTGGTGGTAACGCTGATGGTAACAGTGGTTATTGTGAAATGGGATGACAATAAGGGTGAATACTGTGGTCGGAGTGGGAGTAGGGAGTAACTAAGTGATTAAGATGATAGTGATAGTAATGGTGGTGGTGGTGGCGGTGGTGGTGGCGTGGTTGATGCTTTTGTTAAAAACGCACCTGCTCTTGCCTGCATTTTGATTGGCTACCGGTACGACCTCTCTCTCTCTCTCTCTATGTCTGTCTCATTCTCTTTCCCTATCACTTTTATGATCCCCCCCCCTTTTCTCTTTATTCCTTTCTTATCATATAATATATGATATGTAGAGGTATGTGTACACACACACACACACACACGTACTGTCTTTCACTTGTTTTGGCATTGGACTGTGGCCACGCTGGAAAAACCACCTTAATGGCTTTTAATCGAACAAATTGACCACTGTACTTGCTCTTTTTTTTTTTTAAGCCTGATACTTATTCTATCCACCTCTATGGCCGAGCCACTAAGTTACGGGAACGTAAACAAACCAACACCAGTCGTCAAGTGTTGGTGGGGAACAAACACAAAGACACAAACATACAAACGCACACACACACATATATACATAGGCACACACAGAGAGAGGCACAGGCGTGGCTGTGTAGTAAGAAGCTTGCTTCCCAACCACATGGTTCCGGGTTCAGTCCTACTGTGTGGCACCTTGGGCGAGTGTCTTCCACTATAGCCTCAGGCTGACCAAAGCTTAGTGAGTAGATTTGGTAGACGGAAACTGATAGAAGCCTGTGTGTGTGTGTGTGTGTGTGTGTGTTTGTCTGTGATTGTCCCCCACCCACCATTGCTTGACAACTGATGTTGGTGTGTTTATGTCCCCATAACTTAGCAGTTCAGCAAATGAGACCGATAGAATAAGTACTAAGCTTACAAAGAATAAGTCCTGTTCTGCATTAGATGCTACGAGAGAAACTCTTATATTGGCTTTTGGTGCAAAATGTTATGCCTGTTTATATTGCTAAGGGGGTGGGGTAGATAAATCTCTGCCATCTCCAGGGCTGAGACTACCAGATCATGTGATTTTGACCTTTCTTGGTCTCATCAGGGATGGATACTCAACTGCTAGAGATAGCAGCAATTCTACTCTCTGCCAGTGATATATAGAAAAACAATGCCAGAACAGGTGCTGGTGTCGCAATTAGCCAGTGAGCTTGTTAAAAACATATATAATAGTTTAGTTTTTTATGCTTCCTGTGCTAAATATACTGACATCAATTTAACTTGCTGGCTCTTTGTTCCTCTCTCTTTTTTTCTTTTTATCTCTCCATAGTTTTTAATGCTTGGTTTATTAAATAATATAATGCTAAATTAGCTGTCTACCTCCATCTGTCTGTCTCTCTTACTTTCTCTCTTACACATAATTATTTCGAGTTTTTAATGTTGGCTATATTAAATAAACTAGCATTAACTTAACTGTCTACCTCCATCTGTCTGCTTGTTTCTGTCTCGATGTCTGCCTCTCGCTCTCTCTGTCTCCACAGAATTACTTCTAATTAGCTCTTTGATGTTCCATTCATTTAATATATCAACACTAACTTACCTGTCTGTCTTGTACCCACCTGACTCGTTTGCTTCTCCTCCTCTCATCACCTGTATTTTATCTGATTTTCAAATTCTTTTCCCCCTTGAATGTCAACCCTCCAGAAATTTTGCCTTTGTTTCAATTAATTTTGAAAATAATCACTAATTAAGTAAAAAATATCTTTGTTCTTGTTATAAATTATTAAATATTTTAAGATATGAATTAATGTGAAATTTTGATGGTTGATTTTAATTTAAATCCCCTTAAAGCAATTCCCCACTCTGGACGGGTACGTATTTATTGTCCCCTAAAAAGACAGAAGGCAAAGTTGACCATAGCTGGATTTGAACTCGCAGTGTCAAGT
Source organism: Octopus bimaculoides (assembly GCF_001194135.2). Classification (NCBI taxonomy): domain Eukaryota; kingdom Metazoa; phylum Mollusca; class Cephalopoda; order Octopoda; family Octopodidae; genus Octopus; species Octopus bimaculoides. The sequence continues at coordinate 2,751,427 of NC_069001.1, forward strand.
GTCAGACCAAATATCACGCTGCTTGATGTATTCTCTGTGAATTTCTCACCTTAAATAGGTGGCCACATGTGAAACTTGGGGGTCTCACTGTTCTGAGCCCCTTCCTTCATATTCTAATCTAGTGGTTCTCAACCAGAGTCCATATAACTCCTAGGGGTCTGTACAGGAATTTTTTGGTATTAGGAAGGGCATCCAAACTGTAGAAGCCATGTCAAAGCAGACGATTGAGCGCAATGCGTCCCTCTGACTCATCAGACTTGCCAAACCGTCTAACCTGACAGATCCCGTCAATCCATGCAACTCATGCATGATGGTGATAATGATGATAGTGGTGGTGATGTGATGTGATGATGGAGAAGGTGGTGCGATGAGGGTGGTGGTGGTGGTGGTGGGTAAAGAGCCCAGGCAAGGTTGTTTATGGAAGACTAGCAGTCACCCATGCATACCAAACTCCCCTCTGCACGCCACCGATATCATCCAAGGGAAAGGCAAAGGTCGATACAACTTGGCACCCGTGATGTCCCAACTTATTTCTGCAGCTGAGTGAACTGGAACAACGTGAAATAAAGTGTCTTGCTCAAGAACGCAACACGCAGTCCTGTCCGGGAATCAAACTCACTACCTCATGATTGTAAGCCTGACGTTCTAACCACTGAGCCGTGTGCTTTCACCTCCACCACCACCACCACTACTACTACTATTCTTTTCTACTCTAGGCACAAAGCCCGATTTTGGCGGAGGGGGCCAGTTTATTAGATCGACCCCAGTACGCAACTGATACTTAATTTATCAACCCCAAAAGAATGAAAGGCAAAGTCGACCTCGAAAGAATTTGAACTCAGAACGTAAAGACAGACGAAATACTGCTAAGCATTTCGCCTGGCGTGCTAATGATTCTGCCAGCTCGCCGCCTTAAATATCGTAGCCTAGCCTAGCAGTGACCAGCGCCTTAATATTGTAGCCTAGCTTAGCAGTGGTCTGCTCTTGGTCAGGTCTTGTGCATGTGAACCTTCTCCAGCACCTCCAGTACAACCTGGGAGGGCCCATACCCTCGCCTGCCGTCGTTAAGTAGCTTACTGGAACTTTGGCTACTCTGACTAGACTTTTCTGCCTCTCTCCCACCTGCTGGGCAGCACGAAATGAAGTGTTTTGCTCAAAAACGCAACATGTCACCCAGTCCGGGAATTGAACACACAACCTATCGATCATGAATTCAGTACCCTAACCATAAGCCTTCACCTATACTGTTGTACCGTTACTGATATGTTTTTTTCCTTTTTGTTTCTTCTAAAGGTGTAGCACAGACTACCGGGGTGAGTACTGTCAGCATTTGAACCCATGTCGGCCCAGTGCTGAGCATTGTATGAACAATGGGACATGCGAGATATTCCAGAATGTACGTGAGGTGAAACCACGATGTACCTGCCAACTCGGTGAGTATAGACTCTTGTCATGCACCTAGTTTCTTCCATATTTTTATCTGTACACCCACACAATCACACGTTCACACCCACAAATGCAATTACACACAAGCACATACGCATTTACAATTACGTACAATGTCATTCAAGCACACACACACACACACACACACACACACACACACACACACACACACACGTGCGTTGAAACCGATATTAAATGATGAGGGGGAATAATCTTATGAATCAAAGATTCTCTGGAATTAACCATTCCGTTAAGCAAAAAAATTTTTTTTTTTCCTGGAGAGAAGCGGACAGCTACGCAGGCGCGCGCTCATACACGTGCACATACACAAAAAAAGCAGTATAGACTTTTGGAATACAAATGAGAGAAAGAGTACGCTAATTGCTAATGTGGCCACAGCGCGATTACAGTTGTCTCTGAAAAGTAAAAAATATTAACGTTGTTAGTAACCAATGCAAGGGCGATAACTCCAAATTATAAAGTGAAAAAAAAAATTTCGTTTTCAAATATTTGTTTCTGATACACTTCAAGAGGTGGTAAATTTTTCTTTATAATAATTTGTTCCTTTGTTTTCGAAACATATCCAGAAACAAAAAAGTGAACAGAAGATTAAATAAACTTTAAAAAGCTATAAGTATTGGAGCCGATTTGTTCAGCTAAAAACTTTTGAAGATAATGTCCCATCTTGACCGAGGTCTAATGACCGAATCAAGTGAAAGTTAAAAAAAGATGATAGATTTGAAATGTGACCGTTTACGTATGCTTCAAATAAAGATAACGAAAGATTATGTCGAGTCAAAATCGTATTTATCATGTACAGAGAGAAGGAATGGCCTAATGTTTTCTAGGTTTAACTTCTATCCTATTTGCGTTACAGGTTTTCAAATTCACTGATAAAAATAATTTCAAGATTAATAAGTATGGGAAAAGATTTACTAATATATGTCGTGGATACAGTGCAAGAGAGATAACTCTGTTAAAGACAGATAACCCAGTGTAATTTTTTTTTTCTTTTGTCTTTGATCGATAAGTGTTATTTCTTATGTGGTTCTATCTAGAACTCAAAGGAAATGACTACTATTACTTTCAAACTTTCCCTTTGCGACCTGGACATTAATGTTTTGAAATTAATTGATTTTTTCCCATTACATTTCAGACAGATTCAGCACTGAGTTGCTGAACTAGAAATGTCCTTGTGGCAAGTGCTCTGCTCAATACCACAGATTTGTTTGAACTTAGCCACTTGAACACGTCCCTTAGATGACAATATGTGTATCTTTGATCATGAGTAGGAGAACATCATAGCCATGCGTTGAGAGGGATTCTTAGGGGCTTGGATAAATGTAATAAAAGCAAAGTTTGAATGAAGTAGTGGCTATTTTTCATATTTTCTAGGGATAAGCAAATGGGAACTAACATTTGAATGTATGCTTGTGTGTATGTATGTATAAATTAGTGTATATACCTAACTGAGCTGTATCGATTCTTCCACAGGGTTCCATGGCAGCATGTGTGAGCAGCGAAATAAAAGCAGTATTTGTTACAACAACCCCTGCAGAAATGGTGGAACTTGTATCAATGTCAACTCACTCAAAGAATATAAATGTATTTGCCGACCAAGATTCTTAGGTATGTCATTCATTTTATGATATTTCACTCTGCTGTCCTTTTGAATTTGTTGTTGACTGAATCAGTAGAATATATATAT
>NC_069001.1:2754604-2756598 GCF_001194135.2 Octopus bimaculoides
TATATATATATATATATATATTGTATATAAAGAAACCAAAATGGAGGGATAGGAGTAGTTTTCAATTATCTCCTGTTTTATTTTCTGATTTTGATTTTAGAGTCGATAATATAAGGTCAGAATCAACTTCTGGGAGCAATGTAATCCAGTATGTCCTTCCCCCACTGAAATTACTGGTGTTGTGCCAAAATTTGAAATTATTATTGCTATTAAAAATTCTACCTGGGTTCAAATACCACTGAAGTTGATTTTGCCTTTCATCATTCCAGGGTTAATAAAATAAGTATCAGCCGAGCCCTGGGGTCAATGTAATTGACTCATACCCTCTCACAAAATTTCTAATCTTGAGCCAAAATTTGATAACATTATCATCATTATTTTGGATGGTGGGTTAGGAGGATTATTGGAACATTGACCCCAAATACCTTGTGGTATTTGTTTTGGCTCATTACATTATGAATTCATTTCCTGTAACTAAATTCCAAGAGTATTTTATGCTTGCCTGATTCTGACAATATTCTTTGTTTAAAACTATTTATCCCAAGAATGTTCGTTTTCTCTTACCTTTTTCTTCTTTTTTTTTTTCTCTCCCATCATATTTTCATTCCAGGTAACGACTGTGAATATCAAGACTATTGCTCTTCACAGCCCTGCCACAATAATGCCACTTGTGTATCTAAGAAGAATACATTCCAATGTTCTTGTGCTTCCGGTTATATCGGTACAACCTGCTCCGAAGACATCAATGAATGCAATTCAAGGTTATGTTATAATGGTGGGACCTGCCACAACTCCCTCGGAAGCTACTTGTAAGTTTTAAATTCTGTGGTTGTTATATTTTGTTCGGCTTGGTTGCAGCATTTATTGCGATAGACTGATTATTGGTTTCACAGAATCTTTAGAACCAATGGATCTTCATTGGTTCTAGAGAGATTTTAATTGTCTCTTTTAGTATCCAGACCAGTCATGGACAAACTGCAGCCCACAAGACTTTCTCAATGGCATGCTTAGTGAAACATTACCTTGAATTTTTTATTAGTGTGGCCTGCCAAATAATGAGCCATCTCTCATGTGGCCTACTTCTCAAAAGTGTTTGCCTATATCTGATCGAGACTCACTTAAATAACCCTTGTGGTACACCCGTCTCTACAACAGTGGTTACTCCTATTCTAAGGATTCCCTAAATATCCTTTGATATCTATATTCATCTAGATATTCTTTGTGGTACATCAGTCTCTACAACAGTGGTTCCCCTCTTTCTTAGGGATTCCCTAGATATCCTGTTATATCTAAACACAACCTGAGATGCACCATTCTCTTTAATAACGGTTCTATTTTATATATTTCTGATATTGTGCGACTTTGGTGATTTTGCTCATGCCTAACAGGAGTGTGTGTGTACGTGCGCTCGTGTTTGAGAAAATGTATGGCTGAAAAAGCAATAAGTTAGAATGATCATGGCTGGGATGTAGTCCTTGATATGCTAGAAAGAAATGGCACATTCACGGATAGATCTAGGCTGACTAGAAACTAATTAATTAATTCATCGAGAATCTTTTTGCTAAACCGAGTTAAACACCAAACCAACGTCAATATTCTCTCAAAACAGGCAAGGGAAATTTAGAGTTGTCTCCCCTGCATCTGAATATCAAACGACCTAACACATTTTGTGGGTGTTTAAAGTTTTTGATGCGAAATAATAAAAACACACACATATAAACGTGTGTGTGTGTGTGTATGTTTATATATATACAGTATAGACATTTGCTTGTGTGTACATACACATATATACACACACATATATATACATATAATATATAGACACATAAACATATATGTATATGTATATATATATATATGTATATATATGTGTGTGTATATATATACATGCACACACACACACATATATACATACATCTCTCTCTCTCTCTCTCTCTCTCTCTATATATATATATATATATATATATATATATATATATATATATATATACACA
>NC_069001.1:2756725-2761821 GCF_001194135.2 Octopus bimaculoides
TATATATATATATATATATATATATATATATATATATATATGATACCTTGACACGTTGGTTCACATACACTACATATCAGTTGGAAGGATCTTGCACGACAAACTGTATGAAGAGCCGACCCCTAACAAGGGATCACAAGGGCACAAAACTTGAATATCCCAATGTAGAAGTGCATTGCTCTCCTAGCAATTGCTCTTGCTCAAGGCTAGAACCAGTGTTAGGATATTAATAAAGAAGAATGAAATAGGGTTTTGAAAACAAGTTGAACTTTATTGTTGAAGTAAAGCACATTGGCTACCAAAAAGAGCTAGTACCAGAACACAGAGCAGAGAGGGCCATCAAATAAAGGGGCTGTTAGACCTTCACAGCCATGGTAGTTTCTGCTCTGTGAATGAGATGGAAACAAAAGTTTCCAGGAGCATTTCCACGGTCTTTGAAGACTAAAAACTGCGACAATGAAATACTCTATTTGATTACATTTAAGATGCACGTTTTTCCACTCCAAAAATGTCTAAAAAAAACATCACCTCAGGTCTAATATGCAAGCGTAGGTTAATATTGAATGCTTTTTTATTTGGACTGTCTATGTTCAGTCCACTGCTGGATGAAGGCCTCAGCATGTTCTCTCCATCAACCAAGGTCTGATGTGGAGGCCATGAATTTGAGCTTGAGATCATACCAGTTTGGTGAGCTTACTTTGCCACACTGGTGTGACATGGCTTTAATGCACCAAAAACATTATCTTTTCTTTCTTGAATATGCGTTGCTGAAATTAGGGTGCATCTAATGTGCCCGTGCATCTTTTAAACCATCAAATACATGTGTGTGTGCGTGTGATGTGTGTTGTTGTTAGAAGTAAAAACATCCGATACATTCACCGATGATATGACGCAATACACAATGTTGAGTCTTGGTATTTATTAAACAGAGGGATGGCTGCTTCTTTACTTCTTCCAAGTTTCAGCGACGACTGGCTTGTCAAACAGTCAACCTGTCAGACTGTTTGGCAAGTTACCTCGGTGGTGGAGTGGGAAATGGTGACTAGTGGTAGGTTTCATGCTGGGGTGGTTTTGGTAGTGGTATGTGTAGTATCAGTAGTAGTAGTAGTAGTGGTTGTGGTGGTTATAGTCACTGTATTGGTGGTGGTTGTAGTAGTGCTTACTGTAGTAGTGGTTATACTTGTAATAAATGTACTGGTTGTAGTCATAGAAGTGGTAGGTGTTGTCATTGTGGTTATATCTATCGTAGTTGTAGTAGTGGTGAGAGTTGTAGTAGTGATAATAGTAGTTATTGTTGTAGTAGTGGTTATAGCTATTGCAGTGATCATAGTAATAGTGGTTTTATTGGTAGTTATAGCTGTACTAAGGATTGTTGCTGTAGTGGTTGTGTTAGCAGTTGTAGTAACAGTTGTAGCTTTGGTGATGGTTTTAGTGGTTGTGGTCAATAAGAGTCCTTCAAGAGACTTGTAATATTCTCCTATACACCCACATTTTAAATGTGTTGATTATGTTTTCTTCAAATTTGTTCAGAGTCCATACTTCACCACCATAAATGCCTATTGGCCAAATGAGCACTTGCACAAGTTAATGAAAGACCAAGACACCCATATTCGAGGAAGCAAAGGGCTGGAAAAGAGTATAATGAAAGGACAAACAGAGGGTAGTAGATCAAGAGACAGGCAATGAATGTAATGGATGGACAATGTCAAGAGCTGGTCAGACAAAAGGGGCAAGGCAGCTGGATAACTCACACTACAAAACTACCTGAGACTGTCCCTAGTTCTCGGACACAAACTTACTGCTTTTAACGTTTTCGATACTAACCCACATGAATCTGCTCTTGGTCCTGATAGAAATTTCCATATTAAAGTTATCTAAATTAAAACCTCCCACCAAAATTTCGCGTTAATTTAATTTCCAAGCATCAGCTTAAAATACTGACGAAATTATTTTGATAAATCTATAATCAATTTCAAAATTAATTGAAACAGACAATGTCGTTCAATGGCAATATGGTTATGGAAAGGTTAAAGTGATCTAAATTAAAATCTTCCATCAAAATGTTGTGCTAATTTGTGTTCCAAATACCTCGTTAACCATTTAGCATTCAGCTTATTCTGTCAAATGCAATGCTTTCTCAATTACATTGTTTTTAATTAATCATACATTATCTCATAGCTCTGAAATTTTGATGATGTGATTGTATATTCTTAGAATAGCGTTGAAGAATAGTTGTGATTGGTTTCATCTGCTGGTTAGAACATAAACAGCATATTTGGGCCGGATGTGACCAATCTAAATGCTAATGGGTTGATGATGACAAAATTATTATACTGAATTGTTCATTATTTTAAAAATTAGTTGAAGCAAAGTCGGTGTATTGCAACAGAAATATGAGATGAAATGGTCGACCAGGAAGGCCTTTGTTGCAGAGCCATCAATGCGTTGCAGGCGTACAATGTATGATGACAATAATTCATAGGAGTGGTCGTATTCACAGTTGTGGTAGTTGGTGGAGTCCCTGTAATGGTTATTGTCATAGTAGTATTGGTTACAGTAGTCGTAGTAGTGGTGCTGGTTGTAATCATCATAGTAGTGGTGAAATTTGACTACAGAAAGTGTTGGTGTGGGAAACTAGTATGACTTCAATTCACTTGATAAGAGAAAGACTATTACGGGGTACATAATCTAATCTAGTTAATCTCAATCTAATCTAATAATGTAAGGGTAGAAAGAGTCATGTGACAATGGAGACAGAGCGGAAAGTTCATTGATTCCACTGGAGCGTGACTTTGGTTAGTTTTATCTTCTTCTTCCCAGTGAATCACACTCTTATGAATTTATATGGTTGTGTAGTCTTCTTTAGTTTCACTTGGGTGAATCGTCTGTATGTGTGTGTTGTTGAGTGCATGTGTGTGTGTGTGTGTGTGTGTGTGTGTGTATGTGTGTGTGAATATACACAGTAAATAAACCTTCCTTGGGTTTGACCTGTCTATCTATAAGTATCTACAGGAAAAATACACAAAAAAGTATATGCATGTACACACACACACATTTAATAAATACACACACAATAAAGAAACAAATCTCAGAGTAAATCTGTCTCAGATATTTTAGAATTGTAATAAACACTGAGTGTTGTATATGTTATATATTAAATGATACTGGGCGTAGAATATATATATATATATATATATATATATATATATATATATATATATATATATATGCATATATATATATGTGCATATGTGTATGCATGCAAGCATGGAAAAGTAGCTCTCAGCATGCTTCTCAACCGCATAGTGTCTCAGGTTGAGTTCCACAGTGTGGTGCATGGGACAATCAAAAGCCTTGGGAGTGGCTATGGTTGACAGAAACTGAAAGAAGCCCATCATATATGTATAAGTTTGTGTGTATCCTCCTTGACTTGATACTGTGCAGGGATTCTAAATAAGCAGCATCATCATACAAATGATGTTGCTCGTTTTTAGTCTTCCACAGAAAACTTGGCTGGCCATGAGGAAATATTAGCTTACCTGAAAATCAGGTGAGAGTTGGTGACAGGTAGAACATATAGCTGTAGTTAAATCTGCCTCAATGAATTCCATCTAATCCATGCTGACACAGAAATGTGGATATTAAACTGATGATTTTATATATTTATATGTGTGTGTGTATACACTGCTCTATTCTTTAAAGTGTGCTTCTTTCTGATATATATTCTTTATTAACGTCCGCTTTCCATGCTAGCATGGGTTGGACGATTTGACTGAGGACTGGTGATCCAGATGGCTACACCAAGCTCCAATCTGATTTGGCAGAGTTTCTACAGCTATGGTTCCGAGTTCAGTCCCACTGTGTGACACCATGAGCAAGTGTTTTCTACTATTGCCTCATGCTGACCAAAACCTTCTGAGTGGAATTTAACCTGGAACGATGGGTTCATACCACAAGCTTCTTACCAGACAGCCATATACACACACACACACACACATAAACACACTTGTTCATCCATTTATTCTTTATGTATTGCAGCTGTCAATGTCCCCAAAAACACACAGGGAGACACTGTGAAACCAAGTATATTCCTTGTCAACCAAGTCCTTGTCTAAATGGTGGTACTTGTAGCCGCACCAATCAGTTCCAGTTCATGTGTTTATGTCCTAAAGGTAAGAGACTTCTTATTTTCACTTTTTGCAGACCTATATTTTAAATATTTTTATATACTTTGTTTATTTTTATGTATCTGGGATTCTATTTGAGTTCTGTTTTATGAGGGAATTGGCAGAAGTATTACGACTGCTTTGGACAAAATTCATAGCAGCATTTCTTCGTGCACTTAATATTCTAAGCTCAGATGCTGCTAAGATCAACTTTGCCTTTTGTCCTTTCAGGGTCGATGAAATAAGTACCAGTTATGCACTGAGGTCACTCTAATTGACTAGTCCCCTCCCCCCAAATTTTAAAGTCAACCTCGGCAGAATCTGAATTCAGAACATAACTATTGTCGTTATTATTATTATTATTATTATTATTATTATTATTGTGTGTGAGTACGTGCGCATACGTACATATTTGAGTTTCAAAATGGTTCTGAAGTAGTCAACTCAGATTACACCTTTTCCTTTTTTTCTTTTTAGATTTCTCCCTCATTTATTCATTCTTTCCTCTTTCATTTTCTTTATTTCTTTCCCATGAAGAACTTAAGTCCAGAATGTTAAGAACTTTTCCATTTCTTGAAATGTGAAACTAACAATGTTTCTCGTGTCTTTCATATCCTTGTGTTGCTATTTTCATTTTAAATCACTTGTATGTGCACATGTACGCATGTGTGTGTGTGTGTGTGTGTGGATGCATGAGTCTATGTGTACGAGTTCATTTGATTGGTCTACAGCCAGATTTTCCATAGTAACATGGGTTTTATACACACACACATACGTATATATTTATTAATATTTAGCAGAAGGAATAGTGACACAAGGTCCAAGAGTTTCATGCATTGGCACTTATCAAACTAGTTTATTAATAAAAAAAATATGTGTTCTATTTTTTCCTGTTTGCACCAACATAACTATATATATATATATATATAT
>NC_069001.1:2762020-2763069 GCF_001194135.2 Octopus bimaculoides
TATATATATATATATATATATATATATATGTATGTATGTAATAATTATACATGCACGCGCATGGACAGACACACACACACACACGTCATCACCAACCAGATATTGATGAGAAGACAATTGTGTCTAATCCCATGTATTTCACTATTGAGGTCACCATCATAAATGCAACGAAGCAGTGATTGGCTCAGACAGGAAACTTACAATTAAGCACATTATCATTCATGAAAGTGTGATGTAAAATAATAGAGATATTGCCTTCTTCTTTTGCTTGCTTCAGTCATTGGACTGCAGCCATGATGGAGCACCACCTTGAAAGGGTTTCAGTCGAAGGAATCAACCGCAGGACTTATTTTTTAAAGCCTAGTACTTATTCTATCAGTTCTTTTACCAAACCGCTAAGTTACAGGGATGTAAATGCACCAATGCTGGTTGTCAAGCAGTGGTGGGGGACAAACACGGACACAAAGACACATACACACAGATATGTATATATATATACATATATACATATGTCATCATCATCATATACATATATACGTGATGGGCTTCTTTCAGTTTCCATCTACCAAATCCGTTCGGAGGCACCATCTTGAAGAACTTCAGTTGAACTATTTCACCTTAATGCTTACATTTTTTCTTTTTTTAAAGTCTGATACTAATACTGTTGCTCTCTTTAGCCGAACCGCTAAGTTACAGGAATTTAAATACACCTGCACTGGTTGCAAAGTGGTGGTGGACGAACACACACATACATGCACACACACACACATACACGTGTATGTGACAGTCTTCTTTCAGCTTCTGTCTACCAAATCTACTCACAAGGCTTTGGCTGGCTTGAGGCTATAGTGGAAGACACTTGCCTAAGGTGCCACACAGCAGGACTGAACCTGGAACCCTGTGGTTGGGAAGCAAAACGCTTACTACACAGCCATGCCTGCATCTATCTATGTGTATACATATATATATTTATATATATATATATATATATGTGTATACATATATGTATATATATATATATATATATATATATATATATATATATATAT
>NC_069001.1:2763994-2765777 GCF_001194135.2 Octopus bimaculoides
CATTGGCAGTTCACCTTTCTTCACTGGCACTTCACCTATCACCCCACACCCCACCCGCCCTGTATTCCATACTCTGACACCTCCCTTATCTCCACCCCTCTCCTGCTATCAGTTTTGTTGGGTAGAGTCTTTTCTCTTCTACCCTCATTGTCCCACTAGAACACCAACAATATCAGCAACAATACTGGTCAGCCAAAGAGGAAACTTCTGTGGTCACTTGACCATCCAGGAATCGCAGTTAAATCTCTTTCATATCGCTTCTGTCCACTCAGCTGTATATGGGTCAGCCTGTGAAGGAATAGCCTTCTGACCAGAGGGAATATTGGCCTGCTCTCCGAGCCGGTGGGGGGTGGTATCGTTTGAAAGCTAAAACAATGTGAAGCGCACTGTGACCAGCGATGTATGATGACATCCAATAGTCTGGTTGGTGCTGTAATATACATGTATATAAAACAGATGGAATGGTCATGGCAGGAATTCCTTTAATCGTTGACTTGGAGTTGAGAATTAGCACCAGTAGTGCTGGTAGTAGAAAAGGGGGTACACTAGTTACTTTAGTCATAGTGGCAGTTATGTTGGTGGTGTTTGTTGTGGCAGCAGTACTTGTGGTTGGAGTAATAGTAATAGAAGTAGTAGCCGGTGGTGGTGGTGGTCGTCGTGGTGGGTAAGAGTTGTGTGAAAGACATAAACATACTCTGCACTTTGTGTGTGTGTATGTGCATTAAAGTGAGAGGGTATATATATATATATATATAAGGAGATTGTGTGTAAGATAACAGAGAGAGGGATGGTAAGAAATTGAGTGTGTGTGTATGTGTGTGATAGAGAGAGAGAGAGGCTTGGAGGGGGAGAAAGGATGTGTAAGACAGATAGATGGATAGACAAACAGAATAGACAGAGAGAGAATAGAGACAGATAAATAGATAGAATAGAGACAGAGAGATGAAGACAAGGAGAATGAGAGAGTATATGTGGTGAGAGAAAGAGAATGATAGTCATAGAGGAGAGAGAGAGAGAGAGTATTGTGATACCAATATTACTCTATGTTGTATGTGTTGTAGTTATTGTTTGTCTAAGCTTGTCCATTAATTGACTTCACTGTACAGTGTCAACTGCAGTGACGGGTGTGTGTGTCAGTGTTTGGTGTTGGTGATGGGGGGGGACGGTCTGAGAAGAAAATTTGGTCAGAATCATCACTAGCACCAGTATCATTGCAGGAACTACTGTCATCTGCATCATTATCATCATCATCATCATCATCATCATCACTATCATTTCCATGAGGTGTAGCGGAGGCGGTGGTGGTGCGGGGTGGGGGTTCTGTCTGTATGTCTTGTGAGGATTCTAAGATTTAGCATCTGGAAAGTACATATCCTAAGTGCTTGTTTTATGGTACTTCATCAAACCCTGGAAGCCTGAAAGTCAGAGTTGATCACAGCAGGATTTGAACTCAAAGCACATAGAACATATCATCATCATCATCATCGTCATCATTTAACGTCCATTTTCCATGCTGGCATGGGTTGGATGGTTTGACAAGAGCCGACAAAGCTAGGAGCTGCACCTGTTTTGGGATGGTTTCTACAGTCGGATCGCCCTTCCTGACACCAACCACTTGGCAACATGTACTGGGTGACTTTTATGTGAAACTGGCACCAGTGTCTTTTACATGGCACCCAGCATTCTATCCAATGCCATAAGGACTTTGCCCAACATAAGATTCATATAAGATGGTGGTGGTGGTGGTGGTGGTGGATTGTCACGAATCTATCCATGCCCATGC
>NC_069001.1:2766228-2767340 GCF_001194135.2 Octopus bimaculoides
TATATATATATATATATATATATATATATCATCATCATCATCATCATCAAACAATGGGCTTCTTTCAGTTTCTGTCTACTATATGTGCTCACAAGGGTTTTTTGGGCCCAGTGTTATAATAGAAGACACTTGCCCAAGTTGCCCCGCAGTGGGACTGAACCAGAAACCAGATAGTTTTTAGGAAAGTGAATGCTTCAAACACTCAGCCATTTGTTCGTCTTGGCACAACATTAAAGAAACCCTGCCAAAAACCAACAAAAAGAAAAACAAACCCCCACCCCACCCCCTAAACAAGACAACATACAGATAACATACACTTGTACCAAACACGAAAAAAAAAACAAAACACACTCCTTGACTGCCAAGATAAAAATGCTAGCTGTTAAAATGTTCATAACTCTATCAGTGATAGCAATGAGAGAGAACACCAAATTGTCCCCAAATCACACATACACACAGTACATATATACTTTAAAACCCCCAACAACTTTACCACGTAATAAGAGAAGCAGGAATTTATCGTAATAGTAGTACAAATAAGCCATTACATATTTCTGCCAGTTCCCACCCTTTTTTCTCAAGATTATTTTAATCTTTGTGTTCAATTCCTGCTTGATATGGATCTTTGCTAGGGTTCCTGTGAGACAGTCACTAGAATCTTGATCTCAATACAACATGGCTATTGTTATTTTGAATAAGGAAAATAAGGAAAAAAAAAACAACAACAACAAAAAAACAAGTCTACTAGTTTACTTATTGCTTCAATTTTAACCAGGCTCATATCTTAGAGTTTCATCTAACCATAAACTTCCTGAAGTGTGTGTGTGTATGTGTGTGTGAGTGTGTAGTGTGTAATTGTGTGTATTTGTATAAGTATGTGTGGGTATAATATATATATGGGTGTGTATGTGTGTATTTGTATAAGTGTGTGTGTGTGTGTATATATCATCATCATCATCATCATCGTTTAACGTCCGCTTTCCATGCTAGCATGGGTTGGACGATTTGACTGAGGACTGGTGAAACCGGATGGCAACACCAGGCTCCAGTCTGATTTGGCAGAGTTTCTACAGCTGGATGCCCTTCCTAACGCCAACCACTCAGAGAGTGTA
>NC_069001.1:2769856-2773493 GCF_001194135.2 Octopus bimaculoides
AATAGCCCTGTCTACCTCCTTGTTCCACCACCACGTTACTCTGGGTTGGGAGGGGACCTTACACCACCCACAAATCTGGTCGGTGGCTTTCAACAGGTTGTCCCGCAGAAATCTCCAATTGTCTTCCACGTTGTATGATGCTATAATTGTCTTCCACGTTGTATGATGCTATAATTGTCTTCCACGTTGTATGATGCTATAGTTGTCTTCCACGTTGTATGATGCTATAATTGTCTTCCATATATATATATATATATATATATATATATACACATACATATATATATATATATATATGAGTGTGTGTATGTATTTGTATAAGTGTGTGTGTGTGTGTGTGTATATATATATATATATATATACACATATACATATATATATATATATGAGTGTGTGTGTGTAGTTGTATAAGTGTGTGTGTTTCTATATATATGGGTGTGTGTGTACATATATGTCTATGTATATATGTGTGCATTCATATAAGTGTGTGTGTGTGTGTGTGTATGTGTCTATTTGTATAAGTATTTGTTTGTGTGTGTGTAGAATGCTTTTAGGGCCATTTCATCAATTTAGGGTCTCTGTATTATCACATTGTTCATTAAGTACTTTTACTTACTTTATTTTTTTAATTTTTTTTTTTTTGCAGACAGTAGGGCATGGTTTGAGGGAGATTTGGCTGCTTTTTTTAGCGGGTTAAGCGACCATATAGAGGCTCTGACAATAAATTGATATTGTGTGATATCTGGACTGTCTGCATGCCTGTAAATGTGTGTGTATGTATCATATCTGATTGTGTGTGTGTGTCTGTCTCTGTGTGATATCTGATTGTGTATACAAATGTGTGTGTGTTTATGTATGTATGTGTGATGGTTGATTTGTGTATATGAATGTGTGTGTGTGTGTGTGTGTGCATAAATGTGTAGAATGGAAGAGAGAATGGGAAAGGTTCACACACGAAAATTAAAAGTCAGCAATTGATGAAGCCAGTGGTGGTGGTGGTGGTGGTGGTGGTGGTTGGTGATGGAGAATCCCATAGGCTGGATGTTCGTTTCCACCCATTGGACCATATCCAGTTAATGGCCAACCTTAGTTTTATGCTATGCTTGGTTGGCTTCACTTCATTAAGAATGCAGTGAGAAAAGTCCACTCCAGACCTTCTCATCCCTGTAGTCTCCTCCTCCTCTTCTTCCACCCATTCATTATCCTTCCCTCTTTCTCCTCCTCCCATTCTCATCCTACCCATTTGTTGCTAGCACTACCACCACCTATATGACATCAACCAGCTACTACCACCACCACTACACAACCACCCAACACTACCACCCACCACTGCCACCACTGTCAGTACCACAACCACTGCTACCACCATCAATACCACAACCACAACCCCACTATCACCAATACCATCAGCACCACCAATATGACAACCATTGGTAATGCTGTAACCACCAATACCACCACCACCACCACTGGCAATGCTACAACCACCACCACTCACCACTGTAAATGTCAATGATGATGTTGTTAATGTTCTAGGCCTTCCCTTTTTTGGAGGTTGTTGTTGTTTAGCCCTGGGACATCTTATAAAAGATAGCAGGTTTGGGTTTGAGAGGGACTTAGGTGCTATTTCTAGCCAGTTGGACAGCCACATACAACAAGCTTGTGGGCTTATGGTGCTGTAAATGTTAGTTGGTGGTGGTCATGTTTAAACCCCAGGTCACCCCCTGATCAAGTATAACTGTGATCAGTGACATTCCACCCATGACCATCTTGTCTTTTTAAGGGTATTTTCGGCAGACTGACTACATCAGATGTATCCCTTCCCTCTTCAAAGAAGATAAACTGTGATTATAAGCGAAATTTAACTGTTATTTCCAGGAGGTTAGGTATATCAGTGGATATTCCTGAATTCTTTGACTAATTTCAGCCATTAGATTGTGGCCATTCTAGGGCAGCACACTGAGTTTTTTAAAAATATTTTTTTTATTTTTGTAGATAAGGTGTCTGATTTTGAGAAATTTGTTTGTGAGATAATTTGTAGTGTTGAGTTGATGTTTTTGCTATTGTTTGCAATGATGACGATGAGTTGTGGGATTTCTGTTTCCACCTAGAGAAGGGGCTAGATTGTACACACTGACATTTAGTGAGGAATCATATGAAGTACACAGTGTGAAAGTCAAAACGTTGTATAGATACATTGTGATGATCTGGACGAATTGTGTGGGTCCAATGTGAGAGTCTGGACATTTTGTATAGGCACAATGTGACTGTCTGGACATGTTGCATGGGCACAGGACGACGGTTTAGATATTGTATGAGTGGGTCTGTTAAAACAGTCTGGATATATTGTAAAGTCATGGTGTAATGGTTTGGACAAATTGTATGGGTACGGTGTGACAGTCTGGACATGTGTACAGATGACAGTTTAGATATTGTGTGAGTAAATTGTGGCAGTCTGGATATATTGTATGCCCATGGTGTGATGGTCTGGACAAATTGTATGGGTACATTGTGACTGTTTGGACAGTTTCAATGTGACGGTTTAGACATATTGTATGGGTTCATTGTG
The DNA here is from genome assembly GCF_001194135.2 of Octopus bimaculoides. Taxonomy (NCBI): domain Eukaryota; kingdom Metazoa; phylum Mollusca; class Cephalopoda; order Octopoda; family Octopodidae; genus Octopus; species Octopus bimaculoides. Next base: position 2,772,426 of record NC_069001.1, read on the forward strand.
ATGGTCTAGATATATTGTGATGGTGTGATGGTCTGGGTAAACTGTAATGGTCACAGTCTGACAATCAGGGCATATTGTATGGTTGTCGAGTTTATCTGCACACCTATACATGCATACGCACGATAAACAAATGTGTACATCAACCGATTCAGATAACCACAAACCTTGAAGAACTGTTATGACTTACAACAAAAGAGCCTTGCCAATATTAGCGACCAGATTGAAAGCCGCAAAGGGGGGAAAAAACAAACTTAAATAAACCTCCAAATAAGTACATACACATATACGTAGATGCATACAAAAATACACACACACACACACACACACACACACACACACATATATATACATATATATATATATATATACACATGCATACACACACATACATATATATATATATATATATATATATATATACACACATATGCTTACATATAAATACATACATAGACAAAACAGTCCACTCATACACGTATACACATCAGGACGCCCTTCCCCTGCCCATCACTCCCGGCTGCACTGGGCACCTGTCAAATTAAAACAACACCACTTCTACATTGCACATGGCCACCCACCTCCATTCCGATCCTCATTTCCCTGATTTCTCCCTCCCACCCAACCTCCTACGCTTTCCTCACCCCCACCCCCACCGTCTCTGTCTATGTAACAAAGGTTCTGCAACTGTACAAGAATGTGAAGTGGGGTGGGAGGAGACAAATAGCTTTGTGGTGGTGGTGGAGGAAGTGGTATTGATGTTTAGTGGTGATGGTGGTGGGAGGGTGGTTGCTCTAGGTGTGATGTGGATAGTGGTATATGGTGGTAATGGTGGTCCTGCAGTGGTAATGGTGATGAGGTAGGGTGATGGTGGTGGTGGTAGTAGTACTGGTGGTGACGGTGTTGGCGGTCATGGCAGAAATGATTCGGTGGTGGGGGTGATGTAGTGATGATGATGATGTGGTGGTGGTGATGGTTATTATAGTGGCTATGATGGTGGTGGTGGTAGTGGTTATAATGGTAGGTACAGTGATGGTGATCACACAAAAGGTTAGAGTTGCGGTAATGGGG
>NC_069001.1:2773621-2780534 GCF_001194135.2 Octopus bimaculoides
CAGGGGGCGGTTCAGGAAGTATGGTCCATGTTCCTTTAGTCTTTGTGGTGGTGGTGGTGGTGGTGTTTCTTGCCTTCCCTACTTCCTCCTCTCCCCTCCCCCTCTCATCCCAACACCCCACCACTTGCAAAGCCTCTTAGCACAAGTGTTAAAACTAAGTTGGCTGCCATCACCCCCACCCCACCCTCTGCCTCACATACTTAAACATGCAGCAACTCACATGCATGCAACTCACATGCAACATACAATTATGAGCCAAATGCCCCAACCACTAAGCCACATGCCTTCATTCATGAACACTTACACACACATGTATACAAACACACACAAATGTACATTTACATACAGCAAAACACAGATGCAAGCATACATACAGAAAAGCACTTACATCCACACAATATATACCTTTTCACACCAGCACATGTGTATACATACAAGCATACACACATACAAACAGTATACATGTAATCATTCTTTCTGCAATAAGCACAAGGCCTGAAATTTTGAGGGGAGGGGACAGTCGCTTACATTGAAGCCCAACGCACGACTGGTACTTATTTTATCCTGAAAGGCTGAAAGGCAAAGTCAATCTTGGTTAACGATTCTGCCAGCTCACTACCTTAGTACACATATAATAATAAATTCAACGCACAAACTCACATAAAGAATCTTGCAAACCAAATCTCAAAATGAAATAAATTATATATACATTTATATAACCACACATGGGCCATTGACAATTTTCCTTCTTCTTTGGACATTTTCCTTTCTCCTTTCCAATGAAGAGCCATGCTCGAAACATTAAAAACTATCTCCTTTCACTGAGCATCAAACTAACATTGGTTTTTTTTTTTTTTCCTCTTTTCATTTTTTGAATTGTTTGTTCATTCAAATCGTCCAACTCATGCTAGCATGGAAAGCGGACGTTAAACAATGATGATGATGATGATACATATATATATATATATATGCTATTTACACACACACACACACACACACACACACAGAACAAGTATAATGTTCTCTCTCTCTCTCTGTATATATATATGTGTGTGTGTGTGTGTGTATACACACACATACAGTCATGCATACAATATGTATGTACAATGCTATGCGATCTGTCAAACCAGCTGCTGCTGATGTATTTCTAAGTTGTCATCAAGTGGTCTCAGGACTACTACTGTTACTACTACTACTACTACTACTTTCACCTTTGCTTTTTTCCTTCCTTATAACCACGACCATACCAAATCCTGTCTCCTACTTCTCCTGTTTCTCACCACCACCGCCGCCGCCACTGTCCTGCCTTAACTGCTGCTGGGCCTCAATGACTGCCTGTCTTCTTTCTACTTTGGTGGACCTGTATACCTTCTGTAATCTACCTGTGTGGGTCACCAGATCAGTTGACTATCAGCACCTGTACCAGTGACACACTATAACTTGCTGTGCTCTCAGTCACACACACACACACACACACACGCACAAGCACACATGCAACACAAACCCCTCATCCATTCATATCGCAGTAGAGCAAACATAATATATAAATACATGCATACAAACATATGTATATAGATAAACATATATAAATATATTTGCTCACATTATTATACATATTTATCTGTATATATTTTTGAAACATACTATATATATATATATATATATATATATATGTGTGTGTGTATTGTATGTATGCATCCTCTTCCAAGTAAGTTTTATATATATATATAATATATAGACGTAGAAAAAAGGAGGCAATATAGACTTTTATTTATCACATTTGTATTTTGATATATATACACACACACATACATACATACACACATACACATACATTTTATTTATTCAAGGCGGAATTGTACATAATTACATATACAATGTTCAAAATTAATTGTCCACACTCAAACTGACATATCTATCTATCTATCCATCTATACACATACACACAGATTTACATGTATTTATATCTATTTATATATTTATTGTTTGTAATATATCTATATACACCATTTTTTTCTTCAACTTTTTAACACAAATACATGCATACACACACACACACACACACACTTTTTCACACACAGAAACGCATATATATATATATAGATAGATCTGATATTCTAAGGCGAGGAAATTTTCATGTGGAAAGCTGTCATAGAAAAGAGAGTCTGGAATTAAATCTGATCTCTTTTGAAATTTTTGGAATTGTTAAAAAAAGTGGAATTGATATCTTAGTCATATCTTGACATACAAGGCATTGACTCCGACTTATATACATCCATATTTATACATCTCTTCTCTCATATATATATATATATATATATATAGGGGAGTAGGTGCCTGTTAGTGTATTCACACATGCGTACATACCCATGAGAGTGTACTCAATACAGTATATTAAGTGATATTTGAAACTAAAACTTAATTATTTCTACTCGGAGTTACTCTTTGCACACACACACACAGTGTATATATATATATATATATATATATATATATAACATTTCATGACATTTACAAAGTTTGGTGAGGATAAAGAACACATACACAAACAGAGCACTCATTTGCTCAGCTGTCCCCTATAAACAATCAGAATCAAAGGGACAGCAGTGTACACACATACCTCACCGTCCCCCACCTCTCTCTCTAGCTGTTCCCTTTCTCTGTAACTACACACACACACACACACACACACACACACACAGAGGAGAGACTATGCTGGAATGTTCTAATTTACAATGGAGAAATTAAGGACTTTTAACCTCTTACTTTGGATTATCATAATTTGTAAGTTGATGACTTTTCCCCCCCCTATTTTAGTTGTTGTTGTTGTTTGTGTAATATGTGTATGTTTGTTAATGTTATTTAGTCCTGTTTAGCCCCTGGCCAGCCTCCATTGATCAAAGGCATTCTAGCTGTGATTGATCGTTCCTTGATTTTTAGGGATATCTGGTGCTATATTATGTAATGTGTTAAATGTGTCCGTTTTATCTTTCTTTTTATAAGACAACAGAATGTGAGTTCAGTGATGTTTAGCTGTTATTTCAATGTGCTTCTCTTTTGTATATGTGTGTGTGTGTGTGTGTGTGTGTGTGTTGTGATAAACTTACTTTTGTCTGTGTTTGTATAACAGAAGACTACGTTTATATACGTGTGCTTGTGTGTGCATGTGTGCATGTAGGTATGCATGTGTTATGATTGACTATACTTTGTGTGTGTATGTATGTTAAAGAAGAAAACTTCACTTTGTGTGTGTGTGTGTGTGTGTGTGTGTGTGTGTGTGTGTGTGTGTGTGTGTGTGTGTGTGTGTGTGTGTGTGTGTGTGTGTGTGTGTGTGTGTGTGTGTGTGTGTGTCTAATTGATGTTTACATTGAATATAACCTCCTTGTAGTGTTGCAAAAATCCGCATTTGCAGATCCTTCTTCTTCGTTGTTGTTGTTGTTGTTGCTGTATTAGTTGTTGTAGGATGTATAACAGATCTTGTTATTCTAAAGGTAACTTTTTTTCTTTCCTACAATAGTTGTTTTTGTTGTTGTTTTCAACACACAAATACTTCCTTTTGTTGTTGTTATTGTTGTATCTTCTCTCTGAGCGGTTTCTTTCACTCTCTCTTGCCATCTTTTTTTTCTCACCGTCTCTCTCTCTCTCTCTCTCTCTCTCTCTCTCTCTCTCTCTCTCTCTCTCTCTCTCTCTCTCTCTCTCTCTCTCCTTTATTGTTGCCTTCTCTCCCCACTACTCCCCCCTCTCTCTCTCTCTCTCTCCACAAACATTTTGCGTTTGATATTTTAAGAATTTTTTTACTCTTTTAGTCTTTTCACTTGTTTCAGTCATTGGGCTGTGGTCATACTGGAGCACTCATTTGTCGTGTTAGTCAAATAAATTGACCTGACGACTTCCTTCAAGTCTACTACTTAATCTATCAGTCTCCTTTGCTGAATCGCTAAGTTACAAGGACATAAACAAACCAACACCTGTTGTCAAGCAGTGGGACAGGGAACAAATACAAAGACCCATATGCACACACATATATACTCACATATACACACACAAAAACATACACAAAATGGGCTTCCTTACAATTTCCACTTACCATATTCACTCATATGACATTGATTGATGACCTTGCAGGGCTATAGTAGAAGACATTTGCCCAAGGTACAGCACATTGGGACTGAACTCTGAAACCATGTGGTTGTGAAATGAATTTCTTAACCACGCAGCCAGATCTGCATCCAAAATATTTATTCGTTTATTAAAAGTTCCTTTGAATGAAAGACCGGTGGTTGTAGTACGGGGGTGTGTAGGGTGGGGAAATAAGACACTACCCCTTTCCCCCACCCAGCATCTTATTTGCCTTCTGTTCTTCTGTTACTTCTGCTGTGAAGACATGTGGCTTAGTGGTTAGGGTATTCAGCTCACAATTGTAAGGTTGAGAGTTCAAATCCCTGTGGTGCATTGTATCCTTGGGCAAAACACTTTATTTTAAGTTGCTCCAGTCCACCCAAATTGGAAAGTCAAGAGTTCAGTTCCCAATGGCATTTTGTGTCCTTTATTTCACATTGCTCCAGTCCTCTCAGCTGGTAAAAAGGAGTTGTACCTGTAATTCAAAGGGGCCAGTCTTGCCACATTCTGTTTGTGCTGAATCTCCTTGAGAACCACATTAAGGGTACATCTGTGGAGCGCTCGGCCACTTACATGTTAATTTCATGAGCTGACTGTTCCGTTGATTGGATCAACTGGAACACAGCATTATAATTGTAACTGACAGAGAGCCAGTTTTTCTCTCCTACCCCCACCAAATGTCCACATCTACCTGTTATTACTTTATAAAGTTTTAATCCTAACACCCTCCACCACCCTTATCAAATATGTGCGTAGGACAACGCTGAATGTATTGTGTGTGCACAGGGTTCACTCTCCAAGTAATTGCTGATTTGTGGTGTTAGGGAGAATAGCTGGTTATCAGCTGCCAGATTCATTTGGTCCCTGAGTCTATCGTAAAAATTATTCCAGTACCTTTCATTCGCTGGTAAGGGCTGGTAGTTTTCATCTAGGGCAGTGTTTCTCAACCATTATTTATCAATGAAACTCTTGGATTACTTTTTTTACTCTGGTAGACCCTCATAGCTGTTGGATGTTTAAAAACTAATTTTACAGATACTTCTTTCCAAATTCCCATTTTGTTAATACTTTTCTATATACTTTTGAGATGAGGAATTATCTACATTATTTACAATTGGACCGATAGGTGTCCTCACCTTGTTTGTTGTTACCACAACATTTCGGCTGATGTACTCTCCAGCCTTCATCAGATGTTCTTTTGGAATTTCAAACCCAACCCTTTATTTGACTAATGAGGTACTCTGTTCTCATTTTTAAGATATTCTTTTTTGCTCATGTTATTTTTTTCTGTTGATATTATTTCCCAAGTCCCTGCCTGGGATTGAACTCAAAATTTGAAGGTTAGTAACCCGTGCTCTTATCCACTACGCCATATGCCTGTGGGCATAGCATAGTGAATAAGAGCGTTATTCACACATTCGCTTGTTAAGGTTGAACTGTGTAAAATGTTAGAAAAGCAAACCTAGCTGCTTCTTGCAGCATATCAATACATTTAAATCCAAAGCTTTTCATGGATGCTTAACCCTTTAACATTTAAACTGGTCACATCGAACCCAGATATTCTATCTATTTTACAATGGTTGCATCATTGGAATTTCAAAGCTATGAGATAATGCAGGATTAATTAAACAACTGTAATTAAATAAGCATTACATTTGATACAGTAATCTGAATACTAAAAAGTTAAAATACTACAGTGGATCCCCAACTTTTTTGCTAGTGTGAACTCCCCAAAATCTTCTATGGACCCCAGGGGTCAGATGGATTCCAGTTCAGAACCACTAGTCTGGGTAGTGGTTACAGTGAAAGGAGGTTTATGGAAACACAACCGAAATGATCGAACACAGATATTCCTCACCACCTTTTTTTAGTAGTCAAAGCTTCTTTAGATAGGAAAGTGTTGGCAGTTTTCCTTTGTGGGGTGGCTATGGTGGAAGGCATTGTATGACACTACCATGAGGGCAGATATTTTCCTCCTTTGTTAATCACACACCTGGAGCTTTGCTGAGTTTCATTCAGAAAGAAAGGTGAGTCTGCAGAGGCAGGTGGTGCCCTCCTTTATGAAGATCGATGTGCCCATCATGACTGCCTCTCTGATAAGGGTACACCAGGCACATGCTTCACAACCATGTGTGTATGACAGGGTGATCTTGTCTCAAGAGAAATAGTGCATGACCTTAGAGATGGGCCTAGTTTGAATTTTCTTCAAGTCAAGTAACCCATCCTGCTCAAAATGCTCCTGAATAAGGGTTTTTTAAGGATGATGAATGAAACGCCCATATTTCTTGGGGTGAATTATTCAAACCCCAAAGAATCCCCCTCAACACGACTATGATGCTCCCCCACTACTTCTGCTCATGGTCAGAGATGCACATATCGTCAGACACCAAGGGACATGCTCAACTGGTTAAGGTCAAACAACTGACAAGCAAATCTGTGATATTAAGCAGAATATTTGCTGTAGCCCATCTTTTATACCAAGACAAAACATGTACATGATAACACTTCCAATCAGGGCATTTATTATTATTATCATCATTATTATTATTATTATTATTATTATAAAAGTATAGATTGTTTTTGTTATTACTGGGGAGTCTCTAGCTAAGTAAGTTCAAACTCTGCCCATATTGTCTTTGTCTTTTCATTCTCACTTTAAGTCAGTGAGAGAGACACCAATCAAATATCTGGTGGTGGTGGTTGTAGTGGGTTTTATTCCATCATTTTATCTTTTTCCCGCTACAATGTCTCGGTCAACAAGCAATAGATTACATATAGACTATAGATCATATAT
>NC_069001.1:2785611-2793889 GCF_001194135.2 Octopus bimaculoides
TGTGGCAAAATTTGAAACCATTATTATTATTGTTATTCCTTTCGGAGTCGATAAATTAGTACCAGTTGCTTACTGGGATCGATCTAATCGACTGGCCCCCTCCCCAGAATTTCGGGCCTTGTGCCTAGAGTAGAAAAGATTATTATTATTATTATTATTATTATTATTATTATTATTATTATTATTATTATTAAAGCAGCTAGCTGGCAGAATTGTTAGCACAATAGGTGAAATGCTTAGCAACATTTCATCCATCTTTATGTTCTGAGTTCAAATTCTGCTGAGGTTGACTTTGCCTTTCATCTTTTTGGGGTCGATAAAATAAGTACCAGTCAAGCATTGATAACAATGGCAGGCAAGAGTACAAGTGAAGTACACAATGAAACCCAGAAAGACAACAGGATGAACATTAAAATGCACCACAAAGAGGAAAAGGTTTATAGGCATGGAAGCAGTTAGGTTGGCTAATTTCAGGAAACAGAATCATGGAAGGCTGCAGTGTCCTGACAGCTAACAGTTGATGCAGTTAGTTTATTGCATTCTTTGTCAATTCGAAGAAAGAAAAACCCACGCCCGAAAGTCAGAAAGTCATGGGTGCCGTGCTGTTTTTTTTTGTTTTGTTTTTTAATTAAAAAAATTTCCATCGTATTGATCATCCTGTCGTACACGTGACAACAGTTGCGTGACCAAATTCCTCTGATTTTTAACACAGGCACAAGGCCAGGCGTTTTATTTACTTCTTTTTTGAAGGGAATAAAGAACAGCACTAAATACACCAGGCAGTACACTGTGTGTAATTGTGGGGGGTGGGAGATTGTTAGGGCATTGCCTGCCAATACACAATGTTATTTATAAGGGGTTAGGGAGACTGAGAGAGGGCTTGTGTACCTTAAGGACAATGAAAATCAGTTGTTGTTGTTGTTGGCACTGCTACTGTTGTTGTCATTAAGTATATAATTGGTGTAGGAGGTGTAGAGAGGGTGGGGGAGAGCACCAGTGGTAGGGGCTGCCAGGGTTTCTGAGCTTCTTTCCAATTAAGCAGAATGAACCAACGAATGAACAGTAAATGAGGTTTTGATATAATTAATACTTGAACCTGTGAAATTAATTAAACAAAACCTTAAACTACAACAGAGGTGTTGTGTGAGACAAAGAAAACCCCGCGATTGCTATATGGTCCCCTCTATCTCCCTATTCAGGTTACTGCCCTGTTTCTCAGCTCCCTTCATTTCTACTTTTCTTTACCCTTTATTTTTACTCTTCCTTCACCCCCCCCCCCTCTTGTTTAAGTTGTCCTTTCTATTTCTCTCATCCCACTCCTCCTCTCCTTTCTCTTTCTTTATTCTCCTCCCTCATCTCCTTTATTCTGTTTCTTTTTCCCCACTTTTCTCCTTTCCCTTCTCCTTTTTACTACCAGCTTTTCTACTTTTCTTCCTCAACGCTTACTTTTTGTCCCCCCCCTCCCCCCTTTAAATTAACTAATTACATCACATCTAATGACTCTCCTTACACAGTTTTACTCTTTCCAGTATAATGTCCTGTTTTTGGTAATTTAGTACCACTACTGCTGCTACTACTACTACTACTACTACTACTACTACTACTACTACCACTGGTTTGACAATCATCAAAGTGCTTTGCAATATTTCTTTTCCTTCTTTTCATTCTGAGTTCAAATCATGTCCAGATCTCGCCTTTCATCCTTTTGGGGTCATTGAAATTAAGTACCAATGAAGCACTGTGTTTTGATAGTATCAACAAAGCCCCTCTCCACAAAACTGCTGGCCCAGCTCCTTGCGTCTTGAGTTCAAATCCTGCAGAGGTCGACTATGCCTTTTATCCTTTCTGGGTCAATAGGGTCAATGTAATCAACTTGCCCCCTTCCCTAAAATTCCTGCTGAGGTAGACTTTGCTTTTCATCCTTTAAAAGGTCGATAAATTAAGTACCAGCGAAACACTGGGGTCAACATAATCAACTTAGTCTCCTTCCGAAAAATTTCAGGCCTTGTGCCTTTAGTAGAAAGGATTATTATTATTATTATTAAAGTGCTGAGCTGGCAGAATCATTAGCACACCAGGCGAAATGCTTGGCAATATTTTGTACCTCTTCACGTTCTGAGTTCAAATTTCGCTGGGGTTGGCTTTGCCTTTCATCCTTTCAAGGTTGATAAATTAAGTACCAGTGAAACACTGGGGTTGACATAATCAACTAGTCCCAACCCCCAAAATTTCAGGCCTTGTGCCTTGAGTAGAAAGGATTATTATTTCCAATATAGATACAAAGCTTAAAATTCTGGAGAGTGGGATATAAGTTGATTATGTTTACCCCAGAACTTGAATTTTATTGGTACTTATCTTATGGAGCCCACAAGAGATAAAAGGCAAAGTGGGCCAGGCAAAATCTTGGTACAGCAGGACCTCCATTTATGGTCAGTCGAGGAACCCCACCAATCCAACATCACTCCGGACACCACGGGCTTACGTCCTCTCCACCTGTCATTGTCTGACCTACCGACATATTCTTTGAGTGGTGCTGTCCAGGGTTGTTCATTTTGTTGTTCTTACCCACCTTTCAATAAATTCACTCCAAGATAAAGGATGGGATCCCTCTCTCTATCCTTGTCTCCATTTGGCAACTTGAGGCCAAGGTGTGAGGGACAGTACAATAGTGAAATACAAGAAAAGAGGGGTTGTACATTTTAAGTAAAAGGGCACAATAAGGAAATAACAATAAAGAACTTGCAAGACAATCAATGTCTGAGATCAGTTTCCAAGAAATGATTTTGGGAAGATTATTAGTATGTGTGTGTATGTGTGTGTGTGTGCGTGTGTGTGTGCATGTGTGTGAGAGAGAGAGAGAGCGAGTGTGTGTGTGTGTGTGTGTGTGTGTGTGTGTGTGTGTGTGTGAGAGTGTGTGTGTGTGAGAGAGAGAGAGAGAGAGAGTGTGTGTGTGTGTGTGTGTGTGTAAGAGTGTGTGTGTGAGAGAGTGTGTGTGAGTGAGTGAGTGTTGGTGTGGTAGTATTTATGTCTGTCAACAGTGCTTTGAGATTCATTATAAAGGCTGAAAGATTGGGTTTTTACACAGACACATTTAAATACTTCATAAACAGTGACCCACATAGTCTCTATATCTCTCTCTTCCTATATATATATGTGTATGTATGTGTGCATGTGTGTGTATATATATATATATTTATGATTATATATGTGTGTGTGTGTATGTATGTATGTATGTATATATGTATATATATATATATATATATATATATATATAAAATACACATATATATATATATATATATATATATATATATATATATATATATATATATATAAATAAACTTATTGTGTTCTACTAACATTTCAAGTAGTTCACTGTTGCATCCTGTCACTGAATTCTGCTCCTCCCTCTCAGAATCTGCTCTTCCTTCCCCCTTCATACCATTGCTATTTCCTCTTCATCTCACACCTTGATTCTTCATCAACTTCATCTGTTTCGTGTGTGTGTGTGTGTGTGTGTGTGTATGTGTGTATGTGTGTATATGTGAGTGGATGGAGACCATTGTGTGTGGGCAGGCATTCTAAGTACATGCCTTGCATAAGTTTATACACACACACACACACACACACACACACACACACACACGCACATGTATATTGATGTGTATATGGTAGATTGTTTTTTAACCATGGCAGTCAATTGTTAGAGGCTTCCAACAACAGGCTAGTCACTGGTTCCTTACATTTCTGATGCTCTCATTGACGAGGGAGTGCCATGGGTGACTTGGCACAATGAATATCGAAAAATATTTTTTCACTTTGTGATTTATTGATAATGTTTCTTACTGCAGTTTACATATTTTGCTGATGACTATTAACAGAATGTATTACTTTGTATGTGCGTGATGATGTTGATGATGATTATGTAAGCGCACACACACACACACAATTCATTTCACATTGCTCCAGTCCACTCAGCTGGTAAAAAGGAGTATAATCCTGCAATTGACTGGGTGTCCTGCCGAAAGAGGAATATATACATCAGGAAAAAAATGGGGAACCTCGCCATATACTCCTTAAAGAGTAAAATGTACTCGCCACTTATTTACATTCATTCCTATCTGTGTTAAAATGGTACCACATATTCCAGTCCATGTTTTGATACAAGCTTACTCTGTGAATATTATAATTCATTTGGAATTTCCACTTATATCTATAATTTTCTCCTTTAAAATAAAACATTTACAGACATGCAATTGATAGCCAGATATGCTTAATGAGGGCACGGCTTGGGTTAGAATTCCTTCTATATACTATTTCATTCCTATTCTATACAGTATGTTTAGAGGCCACCAGTTGGAAGATGAGTGGCCAATTCACAGCCCTCACCCCTTCAACTTCCCTTTCTATCCTACCCCCTCTGTTCATATCTGCCACCGTCTACTTTGTCATCCTAGTATGTTCTTTTGTAAACCTTTCCTTTTAACACCATTTTCTCTTGAGAAATCTTTTTCATTTACTTGTTGTTACTAAAGAGAATAAGTAATAATAATATAATTATAATAATTAGTAATAATTAATTATTTATTTTTCCCTGGCTTGTGTAGTCTGAATTTGCATATCTTATTTGGAAAAGTTTATTGTTTTCATTATGTTGTGTGGTGGTGGTGGTGGTGGTGGTGGTAGCTGTGGGTGACATGTTTGCAGAAAGTGTTGGTGGTGACTATTGTTTAGCCCTAGGCAAACCCTGATTAAGTAAAACCTGATCAAAGATATCAACTGTAACCATCTTGGTTTTGTCCCCACCCCACCCCACCACATGCAGGAAACCCTGTACAACATTATCCAAGGTGCCCTTTTCTAAGATAGTGGGTTAGGATTTGAAAGAGATTTAGTTACTATTTCTAGCAGGTCAAGCAAATTTGTCAATGGTCTTTAAAGTGGGCAGGGATTATGAGAGAATTTCTACTCATCTCAACCCTCCTTGCTTATTAAGATCTGGTGGTATTTCTCCTGGGGTGGAATTTTGCTATTGATTTTTCCCTGGAATAGTAGGGTTTTCAATAAAATATATACCTGTAATATACTGGTGTTTATTCAGTCAACTAAGTACCTCCTAGAAATAACAGCCAGATTCCCCTTAACCTTATAGCATTTAAACCAGTCCTATCTGGCCCAAATATCCTACCTGTTTTTTTATTATTCAAACTGGCTAGATTTGGCTTCTCACACCTATCCTACAATGTCATTTTCAAAATATCCTACCACATTATGGGAATCTTGAAGCCATGAGATAGCACATGATTAATTGCAAATAATGTGATTATATATGCATTATATTTGATAGAGTTATCTGAATGCTAAAGAGTTAGATCACAACCCAGCTTTAGAAAAGGCCACCTTGAATAATTTTGTGCTAGGTTCCCTGGGGGAAAAGGTAGAATGAAAAGACAAGACGATCATGTCTTTGATCATGGACTTTATCCAATCATGGCTGACCTGGGGTTTAAACAAGTCATTGTTTACAACATTCTTACAATACAGTAAATATAGTGAATAGCACATTATGTGAGTTGAAAAAAGGAAATCAGCAGAAGAAAATCGTGTAGAATATTCTCACACTCGTGGAAAAGTGAACTCAGAAGTAAACTACTTACATAAGGTCAGCAATAGCAGTGAGGTGCTGAGTTCAAATTTAGGTGATGTCTGGTATTGGTTATGGATAAATTCTAGTTTTAATACCCTGCTTTTTTTCTTTTTATGTATTTTTATGCTAAACGGTGCAAGTTGTGCTGGTTTTGTGGGTAAGGAATTTTGCATCTCTTACCATGCATTTTTGCATCTGATGCCACTATGTGTTGTTTTGGGAAAGTGTCTTATGTAACACTGGGTTGGTCAGTGTTTTCAGAATGGAATTTGATGAATGGGAAATTATGAGGTAGGGAAAGACTGTAATGTGTGAGGGAGTGCTGAAAAGTTCCTGGCTTTAAGGGTATCGCAAAAGACCTGGCTGAAGGCCCGCACTGGGGTCGATGTAATTGACTTAATCCCTTTGTCTGTCCTTGTTTGTCCCCTCTATGTTTAGCCCCTTGTGGGCAATAAAGAAATAGGAAACAGGTAAGGGTTAGCAACTGGAAGGGCATCCAGTTGTAAAAACATCTACCGTTAATGAACTCCATCCATCCCATGCAGGCGTGGAAAAGTGGATGTTAAAATAACAGAGATAGTAATCCCAATCTACTTGTACGAATTCTCTTTTGTCATCACCTATCATCAGCAACGTTGTTGTCGGCTGTCCATCACAGGTCAAAGGTGCCTATGGTAACTTGTTGAGCATTCATTGCATCAATAACGGTGTATAGATGTATGTTTGCATCTGTGTGTGTGGATGTGTATATATGTATTGATACGTAATGATATGAAAGTAATCAACTTTTGACTGAACGTATAACGAGGTAAAAACCATTCTAAACACATGCACACACACAAAGCATATACACCTGCACACACACACACACACACACACACATTTTATATATATATACATTTACACACACACATTTTTAGTTTTTTTCTGTCGGTCATCATGAATTCAGCATGAATCATACACAGAACAATCTCTGTACTTAGTGTGACCCTCTACCCACACATTTATTGATGTTGTTGCTGTTGTTGTGGGCAGTGGTGGTGGTGTTCTTGCATTTTTTGTTCCATTTTATTATTGTTGTTGTTCTTGAAGACAAATTCAAAAATGTCATTAATTTTTTCACACACAAGCCCATATATTGTGTGTGTGTGTGTGTGTGTGTGTGTGTGTGTGTGTGTGTGTGTGTGTGTATACATACATATATCTTTATCTCCCCCCACTCTCTCTCACCTCTATAATATATAACGTATAATATTTTAGTCATTTGACTGTGGCTGTGCTGGAGCACCTTCTTAAAGGGGTTTAGTTGAGTGAATCAACCTTTGTATTTGTTTTTGAAAACCTCGTACTTGTTCTATCAGTCACACTTGCTGAACTGCAAAGTTACAGGGATGTAAGCAATATCAGCGATTCCATTCGTCACTTTATATATGTATATATAGGTGTCTGTGTATGTGTGTGTACCATGCACAGATCTCTCAGGTCTTGATTCATTTTGAACCTTCTTTTAGGTAAAAATAATAAAATACATATATACAAATACATTAATTTTTTTGAGTTGTAGTTTTCCTATTTGTTCTTCCAGACCTATGTGTGTTCACATGCACACACTCACACACACACATATATACATGTGTGTATATATATATGAATGTACATATAGATATACATGTATATGCATATATGAATATATACATATTTACACACAAACCATATGTGTATATATATGAAAGAGATGTACGTCCCTATTGACACACACACACACACACACACATGCTTACGTACCTACTTATATGTCTGTATCGAGATTTAGTCAATAAATCTTTTCATAAAAAAAAAAACAGAAAATGATCCGCAAGTGAAACCCATACACATACAAGCATATCAGATGTGCGAAGAATAGGGATTATATTTATGAAGATTTTCCTTAATCCATATAAGAGGCACTCCCTAATTCATTCTTGTTGGGGCCCGTTAAGTTTTGCTCTATGGCTTATGCAACCAAACTGGTCAACTAAGCAGAGTTTCAATTAAATTAAATTTCAGATCTGATTTCACTTTTGATATTGAATCTTGACATAAGTAAATATTTTCTTGGTCTTGCATTGGTATTCCGAGTATTATATCATATAGATATAGGCGCACGTGTGGCAGTATGGTAAGAAATTTGCTTCCCAACCACATGGTTTTGGGTTCAGTCCCACACCAAGGCACCTTAGGCAAGTGTTTTCTATGATTATTTCAGGCCTACCAAAGCCTTGTGAGTGGATTTGGTAGATGGAAACTAAATCTTAAGTGGCAATATACTACACTTTATCGTGCAGTTACTGTTAATACTTCATTTAGAGAATTAACATTGCTTGTTTTCACCTTTTCAATATCAGTGAAGAATTTCACTGGAAAAGAAGATATAAGTTTGCCAGGTTTTTGTCTCTCTCACCAAGGTCATCAGCTGTCGGACGCCGACGAAGGGAAATAACCCTGAAATCCGGATACGTTCGTGCTGCAGATCGAGGTGAGAGGGATAACTTCCCTTGGCAAACAGGACACAGTCGTGTGTCGATAAGCCAGCTGGAGGAGATGTCCTCCTGGGGCTAAAAGCAACAGTAACATCCACCCCTAGGGTTCAGC
>NC_069001.1:2800935-2803914 GCF_001194135.2 Octopus bimaculoides
ATATATTCCTGAGCGTTATACTAATACATCTATTTGTTTTCTACACCACCTGTCTCCGTCTGTTGTTTTTTTGTGAATTCTCCCTATATATACGTCGTCGTCGCCGTCGTTTAATGTCCGCTTTTCATGCTAGCATGGGTTGGACGATTTGACTGAGGACTGGTGAAACCAGATGGCTACACCAGGCTCCAATCTGATTTGGCAGAGTTTCTACAGCTGGATGCCCTTCCTAACGCCAACCACTCAGAGAGTGTAGTGGGTGCTTATATATATATACATATACATACACACACACACACACACTTATGTGTTCACTTCAACTTTATTATTATTATTATTATTATTATTATTACTGTAGCTTCTTTGTCAAAGCTCTTTCATCCCAAATTCTATGACCTCTTCAGTTACTCTTTATCACCACGTGCCTCCTCTTGTTCTACTCAGGAATGAGCAGGACAAGAGGAAATCCGTGCATGTGTTTTATTAGGAAATATATATTATTTACTTGTTTCAGTCAATTGACTGTAGCCATGCTGGAGAACCACCTTTAGTGGAACAAATTGATTGCAGCACTTATTCTTTGTAATTTTAGTACGTATTCTATCAGTCTCTTTTGCCGAACCGCTAGGTTACAGGGATGTAAGCACACCGACATCGGTTGTCAAGTGACAGTGTGGAGACAAACACTGACACACAAACATATACATATATATATATATACACACACACACAATGGGCTTCTTTCAGTTTCCGTCTACCAAATCCACTCGCAGCTTTGTTCGGTCTGAGCTATAGTAGAAGACACTTGCCTAAGGTGCCACGCAGTGGGACTGAACCCAGAACCATGTGGTTGGGAAGCAAGCTTCTTACCACACAGCCATGGCTATGTGTATATGCATGAATTCTTAAAGAGGTGTATAAGAAATTAGATATGGTTTACTTCAGAAAAGATTTTCTATATCTCTGTAATAAACACTCCAAGCAATAGGTGTGTGTGTGCGTGTGTGTGTGTGTGTGTGTGTGTGCATGTTTGTGTGTGGGTGAATGGGTGAGTCCAATATATGGGTAGATGTATATATGTGTTTGCATGTATATGTGAATATGAATGTGTCTGTATATATATATGTGTGTGTGTATGTGTATATATACACTGCATATATATATATATACATATGTGTGTTTGCATGTATGTGCATGAGTTTGCGTGTGCATATAAGTATGTATATGTGTGCATGTGTGTGAATATGTGTATGTATGTATGTACATATGAAAATATGAAGAATGTGTGTGTGTGTGTGTGTGTGTGTGTGTGCATGTATGCCTGTGAGTACATTTTCACTTGTTCGGAGTTACAGTCGTAAATAAATTAAATACTCTGTCGTTGCTGTTATTATTATTATTATTATTATTATTATTATTATTATTATCATTATTGACTATTTGTTTACTTGTTTATACTATAACACCTCCTGTACTCATACACCTGCACCCACACATACAATGTCCTCCCCACACTACCAGCGTACACTTATATACACCCTTGAGTTGATAAATAAACTGTTTGAAATACTTGTGGTGGTGGTGATGTGACTGATAGCTATATCAATAGAAATAAAAGTGGTGGCGGCGCTGGTGGTGGTGGTGCCGGTATCAGGGAAACATTTTTGTTGTTGTTCTATCTAGTGGCCGAGCGACTGTTTAAACTTTGCCTTTGTAACTTTTGTAAGAAAACTAAATATTTGTTTATTTATAGATTTATGTTGTGTGTGCATGGGTTTGTGTGTGTGGGTGTGTGAGAAAATGTGTGCATGCACATTTACAGATAGATAGATATATATATATATATATATATGAACATATATGTGTGTGTTTGTGTATACACGTTCTCACACACATATGTACGTAGTGGCAGCACATGACTTGGTGGTTAGGGTGTTGGACTCACGATCGTAAGATTGTGGTTTCGATTCCTGGACCGGGCGATGCGTTGTGCTCTTGAGCAAAACACTTTATTTCACATTGTTCCAACCTTTTCAGATAGTAAAAAATGACAGACCAGCGTCCCATCCAGGGAGGAATATATACATCAGAGAAACCAGGAAACCGGCCCCATGCTCTTTACAGAGTAATGTAAACCAACCACACACACACACACACAGGTAGGTGCAGGTGTGGTTGTGTGGTAAGAAGCTTGGCAGAAGGTGGCGAGCTGGCAGAAACGTTAGCACGCCGGGCGAAATGCTTAGCAGTATTTCATCTGCCGTTACGTTCTGAGTTCATCCTTTCGGGGTCGATAAATTAAGTACCAGTTATGCACTGGGGTCGATGTAATCGACTTAATCCCTTTGTCTGTCCTTGTTTGTCCCCTCTATGTTTAGCCCCTTGTGGGCAATAAAGAAGTAAGAAGCTTGCTTCCCAACCTCACAGTTTGGGGCTCAGTCCCACTGCATGGAGGGCTTCAACATGATGGTTAAATATGGTCCATATCCAATAACCTGTAGAAGCAAGTGGAAACACAGGCTGCTTGTAAATGAGAATCTTGGTATGGAATTGTAATAACCTGTGGTGGTTATTTAGAAAATTTAGAGAAGCCTTTGTGAGCTTTCCAAAATCTACAGAGGCTTGTCTAAAGTAGTTAACAAGCTCCTTATTCAATGTGCAGTCATTGGAAAATTACAGTGTGCGCGCATGTGTGTGTGTACACATACACAAACACACACAGATATACACATTTATATAGGCAGGCAATAAGAAATCAGTAATTACAATCAACAGATGTTAAATTCTTCTGTAAAATAGTTTTAAGAGAGAAATAAAAGAACTTGACAAATTAATGTGTGACATAAGTTAATGATGATTTTTAATTACCCGCATAAGTACACACACTCACACACACACAAACTCCTATCCAAATACATACATACATACATACATATATATATATATATATATATATATATATATATATATATATATATA
>NC_069001.1:2808822-2815674 GCF_001194135.2 Octopus bimaculoides
CAGCATCATCACCACCACCACCACCACCACCACCGTCAGCATCACCACCACTACAATCATCACTATCATCATTACTAATGCCACAACCACTACTACCACGTCAACATATCACTAACATTACTAGCACTACATCACAAAACACTATTGCTACCACTACTGTTGCTTACGCTACCACAATGACCACCACTACCATCAGCCCAGCACATGACCAACGCTATCATTACTGCCAAAACTATCATCATCACCCTACCACAATAACAATCAATGACAATACCATCATGCAGTCACTGGCTCTACCATTACACCACTACCATCACCATCATCACATGACCACTGTGACTACAACCACACCAACCACCACCATCTCCACAGCACCCCCACCGTCGCCATCTCTACCACCACCAACCACTCCCCCACCTCCCATCTCCACCACTACCAGGTTTACACCTGCCTGATCACCCTGCTTCCTTCCTCCCAGTGTCTCCCCCTCCACCCTCTCCATTTCCACTAAATGCCATCAGTAAAGGATTAATTAATGGGCTACATTAGTGTTAATCGTCGATGTATTGTATTACAGGTTGTTTAATAATCACATCAAGGTGTATCACAGTAGCAGTGTAACATTGTTTATAGTGTGGTGTCACATGGCACTACACTTGTGTTACACTTTGTCTGGTGTAACACCAATGTCATTTGTGTTACATAACTGCTTAGCTTACAGTAACATGTAACATAATATCACATCAGTGTAATACTGCTTATAGTAAGGTGTAACACAGAACCAGTGTTACACTGATGCAGCATTAGTATTATGTAACCTTGCTTATACTTAGGTGTAACACAGGACCAATGTCACATCAGTGTTACTTTACTGCCTACGGCAAGGTGCTACAGTTACTACTATTACAACTACTAGTATCACCACAGCCATGTCAGCTACTAGTACCACTACTCTTACTATCACTACTGTCACCATAACACACCACCACCACCACCACCACCACTACTAGTGGCAGACGTGTAACTGTATGTAGGGATACATACAGTAGGCTATTTACCCCTCTTCTTTACTGGTCATTATCAGTGATAAACAAACATTATCGGATGATTAGAGCTGATAATAGTTGTTAAGTTGATGTGTTTAACAGCTATTATAAATTATATATAAAAGAGGAAAAAACAATTAGCAGCTATTACTGGCTTTTATTATCAGTGGATAACGAGCTGTTAATAGTTATCAACTATAAACAATTATTATTTGCTATCTTCTATCACTGGTATTGGTTATTAACTGTAATTAAATTTTATTAGCTATAACTAACTGTTATTGGCTATAATTAGCAGTTATTGAGTGAACAAACTATTGTTGACTGTTATTAAGCTGTAAGTAATTATAATCATTTAAAACTATAATTAAACACTTTAACTGCAAACATACATACATACAATTGAACACACACATACACATCCATACCTCCACATGACCCATGCTAGCATGGAAAAACGGACTTGTGAACAAAGGAATGATCATATACATACATAGATATAACTACATATATATATAAGTTTATATGCTCACTTAAGTGTGTGTGTAAATGTGCTTATGTGCCATGTAAAAGCTCCTATGCCTGTGCCAGGTAAAAAGTACCCAATCCGCACTGTGAAGTGGTGGGCATTAGGAAGGGCATTCAACCGTAGAAACCATGGTGAAATAGACAGCTGGAACCTGGGAAGTTCCCCAGATGGCCAGTTTGTCAAACTGTCCAACCCATGCCAGCCTGGAAAGCAGACGTTAAATGATGATGATGGTTACGAGGATATACGTTGTGTCTACTGTTAGATGTACGACTGCTCCTGTATGAGTTTGAGCTCCACATAGATTATCATTAACCAGTCAGCTTCCAGTATAATTGTTAGTCAGCCACTGTACTTAGCAGTGTTACTCGTGATGATATGCAGAGCATACAAAGCGGAAATTGAGATAAACACCAGTATATATATTTAGTTACTATGCACATGTATAGATAAATTTATATATGTCTCATCATTTAACATCTACTTTCCAAGCTGATATATTCATCATCATCTTCATCATTGTTTAATGTCTATCTTCTGTGCCAGCATGGGTGGGACGGTACCACAAGAGCCAACCAGGCCAAAGCCTACACTAGACTTCTGTGACTGTTTTGGCGGAATTTTTATAGCTGGATGCCCTTCCTAACTCTAACCACTCCACAGAGTGGACTTAGTCCTTTTTACATGGCACAAGCACAAGCGAGGTGAGTAGAGCTTTTTACATGTGTATATATCATACAAGGAGATGCTGTAAAGTTCCTGGCTTTGGGTAAAAGAAAATACAGGAGGATCAGTTAATTGTGATTCTATTCAACATATTCCCCTCTCAGATTCTCACGCTTATTACAGTAGTCCTTCAGTTTTTCTAAGCCCTGTAAAAGAACTTAGAAGGTTGGGTCTCCAACCAACCTTTCATGATACCCATAAAGCCACCCCCTCATATTGTGTAGACACAAGCATGGTTGTGTAGTTGGGGCTTTGCTTCCCAACCATGTGATTTCTGTTTCAGTCCCAGTGTGTTGCAAGTGTCTTCTACTATGTTGTTAATTTGTTAGTTGGAGACTGAAGGAAGCCTGTCGCCAGTGTATGCATACCTGTGTGCTTACAGGTATGCATATCTTTGCTTGGCTACAGGCAGTGACGTAGTGCTGTTAACAGGTCATCCACTGGCTTTGAGCATTTGAGGTTTTGTGGAAAATGGTGCCCTTTACTTGAAAAACAGGGATGGGTTAATAATAATAGGAGGGGTATCAGCTGACTCAAAAAGCAATAATGCTTCACAAATATAGTCATTTATTCTTATTTCTTTATTGCCCACAAGGGGCTAAACATAGAAGGGACAAACAGGGACAAACAAAGAGATTAAGTCAATTACATTGACCCCAGTGCATAACTGGTACTCAAATTATGGACCCCGAAAGGATGAAAGGCAACGCCAACCTCGGTAGAATTTGAACTCAGAATGTAATGGCAGACGAAATACCGCCAAGCATTTTGCCTGGTGTGCTAACCACTGTGCCAGCTCGCCACCTTTTTAAGTCATTTATTCTGTGCTGACGTGTGAGTGTGTGTGTGAGTGTGTGTGTGAGTGTGTGTGTGAGTGTGTGTGTGAGTGTGTGTGTGAGTGTGTGTGTGAGTGTGTGTGTGTGTGTGAGTGTGTGTGTGAGTGTGAGTGTGTGTGAGTGTGTGTGTGTGTGTGTGTGTGTGTGTACCGTTCATTGAATAGAATTCAGTGAATCACACACACTCATACACACCCAAGATCTGCAGTAAACCTGTAATAAAACATTTTCCCAATCATTAATGTCAATTTCAACTCCTCCTGTCTGTCTGTCTCTGTCTCTCTCTCTCTCTGTCTCTCTCTCTCTCTCTCTCTCCACATAGATTATCATTATCTATGTTTCTAACAATATAGGCACTTGCATACATGTGTGTGTGTGTGTGTGTGTGTGTGTGTGTGTGTGTGTGTGAAACACTACATGGGAAACTTTCAGAGTAGGTTTACTCAAGCTAGAAATAACAGCCAAATTTTCCTCAGATCATACATCTTACAGTCTTAAGAAAACAAGAATGGGAGATTACATCATCATCATCATCATCATTATTTAGCATCTGTTTTCCATGCTGGCATGAGTTAGATGGTTTGACTAGAACTGGTAAGCCAGAGATCTGTACCAGGCTCCAGTCTGATTTGGGGCTGATTTCTACAGCTGAATGCCCTTCCTAACTCCAACCACAGAGTGTACTGGGTGCTTTTTACATGGCTTGATCTTTAAGAATGTGTTTGCACTACTGTGCGTGTGTGTGTTTACATCTATGCTCACTTGCGCAAATTATGACATATTCATCTGGTGCTGTTGTTGGCATTTCTGCTGTCAATGAATCATCATCTCACTTCGAGCCTTCACAACCCATGTAGAATAAGTGAACCCTTACTGGAAAAAACTTATGTAAGAGTTAGCATGAGAAAGGGTATCCAGCTGTAAAAACCAGTATCTTGGTCACATATTCATCTAACCCATGCTGACATGGAAAAATAGACGTAAAACTGAACTGATGAATGAAATTCTATTAACAGGGAACGAGGAATGCCTGGCTCCTTCTCTCCCTCCCACACATTACACAGACACCCACTGTGTGTCTGTGTATGTGAGTGCATGTGTATGTATGCGTGTATGTCTGTGTATATCTGTATGTATGTATACATGTATGTGTGTGGATATGTGTGTATAGTCCTGTGTGTGTGTGTGTGTGAGAGAGAGAAAGAGAGAGAGTGATTGTGCGTGCGTGTGTGTGTGTGTGTGTGTGTATGTCTGTGTGTATGTCTGTGTATATCTGTATGTATGTATACATGTATGTGTGTGGATGTGTGTGTATAGTCCTGTGTGTGTGTGTGAGAGAGAGAAAGAGAGAGAGTGATTGTGCGTGCGTGTGTGTGTGTGTGTGTGTGTGTGTGTGTGTGTATGTCTGTGTGTATGTCTGTGTATATCTGTATGTATGTGGATATGTGTGTATAGTCCTGTGTGTGAGAGAGAGAAAGAGAGAGAGACTGTGTGTGTGTGTGTGTGTGTGTGTATACTAACATAGTACATAAACAAGGTGGTCAATTTGTAATAGTTATTGTTGTTTCTTCAAATAATTTTCAAAAGAACTATCAGATTTTTCGCTCACATTTTGAATTGACAATTAAAAAAGCTCAAACAACACCAACAATAAAAATGTTGATAATAATAATAATAATAATAATAATAATAATGTACTGATTTTTATGTCGATCATTCTATTTCTAAACCTGCTGGGACTAGCTTTTTTTTATATTTTTCTTTTATTTTTGTATTCTTTTTCTTTCTATTATTCTCTTACGCACTCTCTTGTGGAACCATGAAGCATAGCTGAGAATGATCTTACCATTGCGTTCCCACGATGTCTTATAGTTTCTGTTTTGTGCGATATTTTTCCAGAAAAAATTTATAGAAAAAAAGAAAGGAGAAGAGTGGGGTATTAAAACAAGTTGAAGAAATAATATCTCATGCCTTTTATATATGTGTCTGTGCGTGAGTGTGTGTGTATATGAACATGTGCACATATGTATTTTTATATATACATAGATATGTGTATATATATGTATATATATATATATACACACTTTTCTTTGGCTTTGAAATATACTCTTATATTTCATTTTGTATGTAATACAGTTGAGTCACTTTTGTGTGTGTGTGTGTGTGTGTGTGTGTGTGCGTGTGTGTGTTTAGATTTTATAAAAATCACCCCACCCATCAACCCTGATGAAAAACAAATAAAAGTAAAACAAAGAAAATAAAAACAACTAAAATTCCATTTTGAGATCATTACTCAAATAATGATAATAATAATAATAATAATAATGATAATGTGATAATACATAGTTGACACTTGTGAATATATTTTACAAATGATATTTGAATATTTAACCCTTTAGCATTTAATCCGGCTATATCCGTGATCAGATCCAGCCTTTCAGACTTAACTGACAATGTCATTCTAAAAATATACAAAATACACCATTGAAATGTGGAAGCTATAAAATAATGCATGATTAATTGAAAACAATGTTGGTTAATAAGCGATACATTTGACAAAGAAATCTGAATAATAAAGGGTTAAAAGGGTTTGAGTTTGGTAGAAATTATTAACTGGGGGGGAGTATCTGAGAGGGGGAGATGGCTTTATGCCCAGTGTTTAGAGGCTAAAGTATGATGGGGGAACAAGTGCAGATGTCTTGTTATAGAGGGGATACATGGCTATCCTGCAGATACATGGTTACCCCATGAGGCACATGGTTATATATGTTGTACATATTGCAGTGTAAATCAGAAGAACTAAAATAAATTTTAATTTTACAAAGCTTTGCTGTGAGTGAGATAATAATATAAGCACATTCTACATTATTTACATTTGACGGATATTTATCCTCATCTTGTTTGTTGCTAACATGTTTCGGCTAATATTACCCTCCATTCTTCATCAGGTGTCTTGGGGAAATTTTGAACCTGAGTTCTCATTCCTAAGGTGAAACACTGGAGTCAATGTAATCAACTAATCCCCTCCCTCCAAATTTCAGGCCCTGTGCCTTTATTAAAGTGTGAATTTTCACATTTTATTTTTGTATTTTTTTTTTACAATTTTATATCATATATTATATTAATCCTTTCTATTATAAGCATAAAGCCTGCAATTTTGGGGGAGGGGGCATTTTCCCTGGTGTGTTAAGGATTCTGCCAGCTTACCACTTTGTATCATTATAATATTACATATAATAATACAAGTATTTTCTTGTTTTCCACAATCTTCATGTTTACGAAGCAGCACTATTAAGCAGCAGTTGTATTTCACAATGACTGAATTTCTTTTTTAAATACTAGGTCCCTGCTGTTTGAATCTTACAAGCAATATTTTAACCAATTAGTGTACAGCTTAGATGTCACGGTTTGCTGAGCACACTAACCCAGTTGACATTGACAGCATATTCATTGAAACACTTGAATTGATTAGAGTCTTCTGGGAAGGATTTAGCTACATTCAGATGTTGAGAATCAACTGATACTAAAAATAGGATTCCTTTTTTTGAATATTTTTTGATAGGTTTAATATTATGCTTTAAGTTCCTACTGTGACTTTTTTGAGTAAAATTACATTTAAATTGAATCTATCTATTTATATAAATGTATGTGTGTGTGTGTATATATATATATATATATATATATATATATATATATATATATACACACACACACA